>NW_008795129.1:8459180-8477522 GCF_000699145.1 Aptenodytes forsteri
ACAATAAGAAGCCGGCTGTAGTCCCTGTGAATCTCCACCTGACATAAATTGACTAGAGAAGGGGATCTTCAAAAGAGAACAGGTTTAGATTCAGCATTTTATAGTGATTAATTGACCTTCCAAAAGTGACATAGGCATTAAGAACTTCCCAAATCATTAGTGCGTGACTACTGGTAAAATTTCCTGAAGGAACAACCGAACTGGTAACACAGTTGCGTTCTTCAGCAGATTAACCCAGCTGATTCATCCCTTACCACCCTCCACTGTACGGTGCCTAGTTTTACAGGTATTGTGAATGTAAATTTCTAGTGACTCACCCCCTTGCAGGCTTTTGAACTCTTCCTTTAAACCCAGGAGTAACAGTGAATTCCCGTAAGTCCATCATATTATTTCAGAGTAAGTTAACTCAGGAAAACAATCATAGCGCTACTATAGCACAGGGCATGTAGCTGGCTGGCTCTGAAATATAATTCCGTGAAACATAACCTTCTCAAGGTACAATTGTGAGGCAATATATTGGGGTATAGTGTTTGTAAATAAATGTTGGTAGCAGATTAGCAAGGTTATCCAACTCCACTTAAACTCAGCCAGATGTCCATAATACGTCCATAATGAGAAGGATACATAGCCATTATCTATGTAATTTGATAGAGAGTGCATGTAGGCAAGTATAATGGGAGAAATCAGATCCAAATCAGCGTACATAATTCAACAGGACCTTAAGTAAAAGACCAAAACAAAAGACAAGATGAAGTAAAAAGCACTTCATGATTTGCTGGTAGATTGGAGATTGGTTCATGGCTTTCCATTTCATTCCTTTGCCATGCAAGGTGGTTTGAAGAAGAGATAGGCAAACTGAGTTGGCAATCACAGATGTGCAGCCAACATTGAGAAATAATAAAAGAGATTATTTGGGCTCATCTGGGGTTTGAACTCATGCTCATCTAAAAGCTAAAAGTTTATAAAGGAAACCTGTCAAGCAAATGATGACTTATCAGGTTGATTCTTGGAAATGTATTTATTAAGAAAAAATTTGGAGGTTTCAACTGTGAAACATAGTTCAAAAACTTTCTAGTCACACTGTAAATACTTACGGAAAAGGTAGTTATTAAGACAAATACTGACCAGAGCATAGGCAGCTATGGATAAAAAGGCATCATAAAAATTAACTTGCTAGAGTAGTATTGTTCACATGGGATTTTTTCTTTTCAAATAACATTTAATATAAAAAAACTCTATTCTTTATTACAGAGGCATATTGTTTAAGACTGGCTTCTTAAAATATACGTTATATGTCTTTTTTCTTAATGATTATTTTTCTGCCACAGGTGCTCTCAGCAGCACCATAACGCTCTGCCATTTTTGGGGTCTCTGTGAGTACAGGGAGCAGCCAGCTTGCAGAATCAGCTTCTGTGATTAGCTGACATGCATAGTATGATAAGTCTTATTTGCCAATCAACGTCTGTGAATGTTAGAAATGGGTATAAACATACACAGTATTCATGTGTATATTTTAAAGATGGCACTGGAGCACAAGGCTTGATAACTTCAAGTGAAGTGCAAAGGTGTCTAAAAATCAACTTGAGCTCTCTTCCTGAGCTGGGCCAAATATAAGTGATGCACTAGATGTATGTAAACAAAAGACTATTTTAACTTTGAGTTTGTAATAGATTTTCATGCCAAATTCAGACTTGGTGTAATTTAACAGATATAGGTAGCTTTCCTGGAGTTGCATATGCTACACCAACTGAATTTGTCCTGCCACATTCAAAGTCCCCTGAATTTCAGAAGTATCTGTTACTAAACTTCACTGCAGGATAGTGGAAAAAAACGACTTCACATTCACTAGCTTCATTCAGAATAATGAATAAATTCATTGAAGGTTAAGTAATTGCAGTTACAGTGGAAAGACTTGACAGGGACACACAGAATTCACGCAAGTGATGTGTGACAGTTCAGATATAGAAATGATGCTAGCTGAAAAATAAGCCGTGCTTCTAGCTTTCAGCACAGTAACAGCCCCAGTGTCATAGCAGGGATTTGTTTTGTGCTGCTTCAACAGGAGGTGGAGAAAGACAGACCTTTACATCATCTTTTCTTCTGTTGATTTCTTTGTAAATTTTTAGAAAATCAGGTACTTCCAGCTATACACAGTACAAAGCCCCGTCCTACAACCGGATCTATATAACTGAACGCTTTTTTCTGGGTGGAGTCCTGTTTAAATCAGCGAAGCTTCACATAAATGCAAGGATATGTCCAGGTGATAATTTATAGGATTGGGGTTCCACGCTGTATTTTTGTCAAGAACTTGTGTTATATGTAAAACCCACCTGATCTTCGATATTGTGCATCTTCTAGGCAGTACGACACTGCATTGGGCAATATGCCTTCTTGGGTTATTTTATATGTGTATAATATATACACAAATAAAAAGTATCACCTGCAAATAATATCTGGAATGTGAAAGACACAAAATGTAAACATTTTATTTGGCAGTTGTTTCAAACAGGTGAATAAATAAATGGAAAAGTACATCTTAATATTCTTTATAGCAACAGATGCAGTTGCACGCATATTTACATATTGTGGATGCAAAGAACAGTTAATTTAATTTCTTTTTGTTAAAAAATGCAACTTCCAACACCACTAGACTTGACAATTAAAGATGAAGATACTAGTAATACTTTGTTCTAGCAATCTCAACTTTTAAAGGCATTCATTTGGAAGTAAGATAAGAGAGTCATCATGCATTTAGTTCATTTTGTCCAGTTATGGTAGAAAGTCTGATGTAATCTCAGAATTATGAGTGTCATGCGCTTAAGTCAACTATGACATGTTTATAAATCAATGTAGTTCCCTTAAAACTTGAAGCAAAGAGAAAATCTCGTTTATCGATGGAGACATGTATGAAAGATCTTGGTGCCTGTACGTTTAATTCTTGAAACTTCACAAATTTTGCCTTTTCAGCATCCCAATAATAGACTTGAGTGAAAGAATAATCACTTCCAAGAATGGCATATTGATAACTACTTATCTGAAGCGGTTGGAATACCATTGACCCTCGGGATGGCATCCTTTGTAAATCCAGAAATGCTGAACCACCCCATTTCATTACTTTAGAGTCCCCAATAAATCTTGTTAAGCAAATGTATACATCCTCTTTCACTTTGAAATGTTTCACTGCATATGCATCTTCCATATCTTGGATATCAAAACGCTTAACAAATTCATTTGTTCCTTTGTTCCATTGATATATTACAGGTCTTTGGGAACTACTTGACAGAATTAAATGTGGTTTGCCGGATATTTCAAGATACTCGACATCAGTATCTCTGTACCAGGCGTGCAGAGACTGATGGGAATAAAATCCATTCCCATTCCATTTGTAAACCGTGGTGAAACCAGCTTTTGAACTGTCTGCAACAACAAAATACCAGTCTTCAGCAATCCTGAAAGTTTCAATGTCATTGGGTTTTCGGATTTTAAGGATCTCAATATCTTGAATTTTTATAAACTTATTAGCAAAAATATCTCTTTTATATATGTGGGAGCCTCCAAACAGCTGCGCGACAATGACATACAGCTGACTCTCAATAACTATAGGTTTACACACAACAGTTGAAGTACCTATAAAAACAAAAGTAAAAGACAGGGTTAGCACCACTTTTTGGATCAGCTGTTGTAATGTTATTTGTCGAGCAGTGTTCATACCTGTAATGTTGTCATAATTCCTGAACATCACTTCTACGTGGTCCCATTCAAGAAAGATGCATTTTCCAGTAAAAGGCTGCGCAATAACCACATGTTCGTCATTCATGTATGAGAAAGTATCTACTGACAGAGATTGGTATGGCAGGGACTGATAAACTTCAAATTCTGTAAAAGTGCACACAACATATGATAATTACAGAGATACTTCCCATGCGGTACTGAAAAAACATCTGTTTAACAGATACCAATTTATTACAAATTACAGTATTTCATCCTAGTCAAATTTTCCTGTTGATAAAGCAGCACTGCAACTTGTTTTTCAATCTTTCTCAATTTAAGGAGGTGCTGTTTTATGTCCCAGTTCGCCAAATCCTTATATAGCATATTAAAGTCTGAGTAGAAGCTGCAATACAAGACCCCACTCCCAAGCGATTCGCATGCCAGACTTACACCTGCACAGAATTCATATTGATTTTAGTGGAAGTTCCATCCAGTATGCAGACTTCCTGCAAAAATGGACCCTAGAACAAAAAAATACATAGCTTTGACTTTAATTTAACAAGATTAAATAATTTGAAGCACTTTACCTGTAATAATGCAATCAAATTCTTTCGGAGAGAGGCTATTGATTTTGCGCTTCTTATATTCTGGTGGGCTTTCACAGTAGATGTCTTCAACTGTTGCATTGGTGCTGCCCAGCCATTCCACTAACCACTTCAGCTTGCAGTCACAATTAAATGCATTGCCTCGAAGATCTCTACAACAAATAAATCATGCATTGAAAATAAGTAGTCAGCTGATGTATTCCTCCTTGCAGGACAGCAACAAACTGGGCTCTTGTTAAATAGGTGCCCTCTTGCTTATTCTCAGTTGATGCCTTCCTGGCTTAATTTGTCCTGAGACGTAGTTAAATCTACATATCAGAACCCGCACAGATTTAATTCTATTAAGGAAATCAAGGAGAACTTAACTTCATAATCAGTAGGAAATTTTTGTTGATTTCCCCAAGCACACAGGTACACAAAATCCTACCAAACTGTTGGCCCCATATTTCGGGAGGTTGTTTCTTTTGGATTAGCCTTTCTCAGTAAGAGCATTCTAGATAACAAAACCGGAATTAATGTAACCTTATGGTCAGCCAGTCAGTATTTACTATCTCCTTTAGATATACTCATTTAGGGCTTTAGGAGACACAAGCAAAGGAGTTCTGTTCAAGTCCTTTACAGCTGTCTTTGGTCAGATTTCAGATCGTAGGTACAGGAACGGGCAAGCGCCAGGACCAGACTGTGTAACCAGCTGGCCACGATCAGTCGTGCCAAGTAATGCTACCAGATACACGGACCGTCTCCACAGCTCACTGCTGCAGCTCTACACTACGAATTCAGCCTACCTTGTTAATACAGGGAGCAGGGAAAGGATGTTCTGCGCTTGCTCATTATCCCAAATCGGATGAACCAGAATTTCGTGTGTTGTAAACAGGACATATTTCAGGGAAGCAACTATAGGATTTATCTGTTTATCTATATTTTGTATTTTTACTGGTATTTAAGTTTTATATTTAAACAAGTTCATGTTTCGGTTTAGTTGCAATTAGATTTAGAATGGGATATGGTACTTACTAACACATGCTTTTGTGATAAAAGATAGCCTTCCCAGAATTTATTTGCACATAGAAATGTTACTCCATTAAATATCTTCCACTCTCCCCTCATGCCATGCTCTCTCATGCATCCCTAAGGATACTTCCTTCTTACTCACTAAGTCTTAATGAACATGCAGCTCTCTTACATAACTACTAACAATATTACGTATCTTCATAACGGGTGGAACATTCAAAACTAAAGCAAATTATCAACAACAGTAGACAAAAACCAAGCCTACCCATATTGGGTAGTCTCTACCCAGTAATAAGATCCCATTACTGGCTATCGGTTTGAATGGATACTCAGAATGTCCTCTAAAATCATCTCTTTATATTTGTAGTATAATTAATAGATTAATTAATTGCTTTCTTACACATTTGTTAAAGAATCCAAGCCTTTGAATATGTCTTTTGGAAGCGATTGGAGATTATTATTTGCGAGACTCCTGTAAAAGAAGACACTTCAGTATCAGTGCTAGTTCATGAAATGACACATTTTTGCAAGGTGTAATACTGTGGGGGGGCTTTTTCTTAAGGTAAAGAACCCTGGTATTCTCCAGCACTTAGTTCTAGAAGATTGCTTTTAAGAATAGCTCATTTACTTTGTGACCCTTTCTCCCGCTAAAATGCCATGCCTCCTTCTGCTCTCTGACTCTTCAGCAGCCTTGCAGCATTTACAATACTTCACTTAGCAGTGTAAAAAATGCAACCACCTCTGGTGTTTTGCCAACGCCATTATTTTAAAACAATTAGTCATGATTGGATCTACTGATGTTTTCCTTACAAGATACCAATACATGGTGTTCATATTACTGCAATTTCCCCACTTTCTTGTATCTTTTCTGGAAGCAAAATCTTAACGCTAGGTTTCATTCTGTTGGACTTAGGCTTAGCTCATAGTTTTTGGAAATATGCAGTAGTAGACAAGAAATTGCTGATCAGCATCAATTTCTTTCCAGGAATGTGTGTGTGTGTGTGTGTGAGTATGTATGTGTGAGACCAGCAAAAAATTGCCATTAATTCCCAATTTTTAATGTTGGGAAAACTCATTTAAATTCAGTGAATATTCTAGCTAGTAAAAATGACAAGGAAATGCAGGCAGGCTTTGAACAAGCAATATATTACATTTCAGTCAGACACGTCTGTGTGAGTCCACCAAAGGTCTGGGTTCTCTGGGATGTCACTGAGGGCATGACAGGAAAGGAATAATGTTGTAGGGTGTAGCTTATGCCTCTTTTGATTAACAAAATTATTTACTACTTATAAGAAGAAATGAAAATGGAAAGAAATCATTGTAGTTTAAGATCCTGGTTAGAATCTGTAGAATTCTTAGAAGACTTAGAATCTCTTCTGTTTTCACTTGTAAACGTAAGGGTTATTTTTTAACTACAATTTCTCTAGCCAAGCAAAGCCACTTAGGCATATACTTAAATTCAAGAACAGGCCCAGACGTACTCTGTCTACTGCCTCATTTAAAATTGTGTTTGCCTTATTAGGAACAGTAAATACAGGATGATGCCATTAGTCTGGTCTGACTTCACCACTTTCAAAGTATATCTGATTGTAACACTGTTTGGTGTATGTATCGTGTGCTTCACTTATGCTTAATTTTACACTCAAGAGCAATTCTTTAAAAGTCAGGTAACTTTCATGGAGAAAGCTAAGCAGACTTGCAAGCTGAGGCAGGTTTAATGCCCTATATATTCTTTATGACCCGGATTATAGCAAACGGAAAGGGATGATGTGCTTGGAAGTAGCAGTGGTTCAGCACTACCATGGGAATATGACTGACAGAAACCTTTACACAAGGTTGACGCATTTGCCAATTTTTGGATGAAAATTATGCATTTTATATTCCACTGTTAAAAGCATACTTATATGTTAGAAAACACTGGCTTGCCTAGGTGGTGCTGTACATGGTATTTGGTTTATAGTAAGAGAGTAAAGGTTGAATCAAACATGCAGTTAAACTTATGGTCGCATTTCTGAAAGAAATGCAATCAAAATTATATATTGTGAATAGAAATTATTTTCCAATCCTAAGTGTAAGATTTTGACATTAAATTAGTAAATTCATTAAAAAATGCTGTTTTTCTTTAATTTTCCTTTTCTTAAATCTGCTCTGAGCACAACATGAATTGTGTTGCATAACAATAAATACTATTTTACAGTAAGGACATACTGTAATTATCAAAGTTAATTGCATTATAAAAATACAAATGTTTGGATAGCTTACTGCATTGCAAAAGTTATGTTGTAAAAAGGAAGCAAACAGAATAAATAGAACAAAGTTCCTCTTCTCCTGTAACTTCATGGAACTCATTTGTATGCTTATTTACTATGATCCTTTTTAATGTATTTTACGTACACAAGTACTCTTCTGTTTCTTAAATGAGAAATGCCTCAGGGTGCCAAATGATTATTCTTAATGTGTATGTGCAATTTTCCCCAGAGGGTGGGGAGTGGTTCTGCAAGCAGATTAAACTAGTCACATTCTGTGGTTAATGGACCTGCCTTTGCAGTTATTTTCTGCAAATTTCGCATTGTCTTCACGAATAGTGCTCCATGCGCAATAGCAGCATGATGCACAAATATATGTCCCAAAAATGTGCATGCAACCACATGCAAACCGCAGTGGCTCCTATCTTTTGCGTATGTTTTCTCTTACGAAACTGCTGAAGCATCCCCAGAAACCAATGTAACAGGCAAGACAAGATGTTACTCTTGGATTATATGCTCTGTGGAGAAGAAACTGTGCCTTCCTCTGTGTTAGAAAAGCAATTTGCTCACTGGCAGCAACAGCTACTAAATAAGTAAATGAATATGATAAATAATGTACTGGACCCATTTGTGAATATAAAGCTGTGCACATATAAATATGTGCATAAACATTTTGAAGAAAGGGTCACAGTTACCAGCCTTATCCAATTATCTGCCTTTTTTAACAATACTATAATTATGCCTATACATCTAATATGGATTTTTATGGGATGTGCACAGCCTGTTTATATACTGTTTTCCCTCTCCTCTCTCTTTCCTCTTCCTCAGACCTAGAGCCATTCTATAAGTAACTTTATATACATGAGTAGTCGCAGTAGGCTCGGTTTCAGCCAGCTGTGAGTCTTGTCTATTCTGACCAAAAAGGGATGAGTAAAGTGTTTCATGATACATTTACTATGTGGTGAAGGATGTGGTGAATTGCAATTCAACTATTATATTTATGCATTAACTATTTAAAATGGAACCTTTGCTTTCTCTCCTGTGCCAAAATATATGAAAGAAGATGTTAAATGACCCTGTTTCAAACCCTCTTGGAGGTTATTGTGTTAAGGCCAAAAGGTCAGAATCCACTCCCCTGCCTATGGCACACCCACCAAGATATATGCTTCAGAATGCAAATGCTCAGAGCTGGGTATAATCCCATGTCAGTCACACCCCAAATGTTTTAGCTTCCTTCTCTCACATCGTTTTTGTATTTTTTATGTTTTCTTACAGTACATATTGTATTTTCAATAAATTTATCAATTGCTAAAATAAAATTATTGTTAAAAGATAAACTTGATGTAAGATAAAGAGACAAAAGCCTGTCTAAAAACTGTCTTGCTAGCTCAGAGCATGAGGATGCTACTCTTGTGTTTGCAGTGAAATGTTGCAGGTATTTGTTGCCAGTGTGCGTTTCACCTGCTGAGCACAGCGTGAGAAATGCCTCCGCTGGTGTGAGCATGGGAAGCACTGCTCCTAACAGCCACATTAGCATCCAGAGTGCCTTTGACTAATTTCCCCTCTCGTCTAACGCAGCGAGGGGGCTGCAGCACGTCAGAGGGCAAGGGTCTGGCTGTGTTTCCAGGATAGCCGAAGGGCTGAGCAGCAACACGAGGAATGTTAAGCAGACCCCAGTGTCAGTGTGTGACAGATCCTGACCATGGGACGCTCTGGCTTGCATGCAGGAGAGGACAGGGTGCAATGCAGGGCTTCGAAGCCGATCCTGTTGAAGCCTAAAGGCTGATATGCCCTATAGTTAAGTAGAAGTGGATCAGTAAGTCATAATAAGTGTGTCTTGTTGCAACTCTTCTATTTAAAATTGTTCAGGGTGGGAATTTTCAAATTTGATTTGGTCCAATTCTGCTGGGTACGGGTACTGGCTGAAGGGGACACGGGTACAGACAGTGATGGCTGGTCCCAGGAACGGACGGTAAAATTCTCTGGGAAGCCTAAAGGCTGATATGCCCTATAGTTAAGTAGAAGTGGATCAGTAAGTCATAATAAGTGTGTCTTGTTGCAACTCTTCTATTTAAAATTGTTCAGGGTGGGAATTTTCAAATTTGATTTGGTCCAATTCTGCTGGGTATACGGGTACTCTGAAGGGGACACGGGTACAGACAGTGATGGCTGGTCCCAGGAACGGCCGTAATATTCTCCTGGATCCACACCAGACTGGGGTACCTGGGAAGAAGTGTGTGTCCACCCCTCAGCCTCGCACCACCCTGGCACCTCAGCGCTGACCACAGCTCCCACCGTCCTCCTCTCCAGGTCCCAAACTGGGACTCACCTTGTCAGTGCCAAGCTTCCTGACCCATCCTGTTTTCTCCCTGCTCCTACATGCACAGCTGGAAATCCCCAGTGCTCTGAGCAGAGAAAGTTGGGGAGCTACTGCCAAACATGTACCGCTTGGAAGCTGTTTGGGTCTCTGCCTTCTACACACACCACAGTTTGGAAGTCTTTGGTGGAAACACAAAGATTAACATTGTAATTAAATTACTATTAATACTGCTTAAACAAATGTGAACAGCTATATATCAAAATGCGAAATTAAACAACACAGTGGTTCAGTTACTACATTAAATATACCAAGCAATATATTCAACCACTTTACTTACAGGTGAATTAAAGATTTCAGTCCTCTGAAAGTATTTCTTGAAATTGACTTAATGCTGTTGTTCTCTATGAACCTGTAACGGGTCGTAAAGTCATTCTGGTCAAAGCAATGCCTGGAACTTGGAAGCCCACCCACTCTATTCAATAATGCCAGGAAATATACTTTTGTCCACTCACAAATATTCTAGATGAGGAAGGCCCATGAAAGCATCATCACTAATAACATCAAAAGTGTTGGATGTAAACAATCTGTGTAAAGAGATGCAAAACAAAAGACCATTAGGTTACTAGCATCTTTAGAAAATGGTTCAGCAAGCCATGGTAGGCCAAATTTCCACTGCCTGGTTTCATGGTTTTGTCTGTGCAAGCACTACAGGATCATAAGGCTGACATATTGCACCATAGTCTGGTGCAAAGGGAAGGACCCAGCAACTCCTTGCTTTGCATACTGGGACCATCTGATAAAATTCCATTGACTTCTGTGGGATGTAAACGTGGGTTTATTATGCCAGTAAAACAATGGGATTGTACAAGCGCCACTGGAGACATACTTGGATGACAATGAAATGTTCAAGTACTACAGAGGACTAAACTGATTTGAAGAACACTTACTTTTGATGACAACATAGGGAAAGTATCCAGCTGGTTAGCCAGACATCAGGTTGAATTTGCACCACTGACGGGCAGGAAAATCCCTTAACTTACGAGTTAAACTGGTGAGCATATTTGACCTGAGGGTACTGAGAAGTTACTGAGAAAAAAATGGAAAATCCCTTAATTTAGTCAGTGTTCAAATCAGAACTATTTTTAAGACCACATTATACCTGCTGAAGATAGCTCTTAGTGTGTGCATGTATTTTGCATCCATCTAGCAGTAAAACTACCAGCAACACATTTAATTTTATGTAATTTTGTAAGCATTAAAAGTGGACTAGCATCGATTTTTCTAGCTGTATTTATGCTTGTCAGCCATGTTTGCATTTGTCCATTTTAATTCAGCTCTGGACTGCCACACCCGTAATATGGTGAGGCATTGTCAAGTACGATGAACTTTACTTTACCCCAGTGGAATACTAGATGCACATCTATATTTTATTCAGTTGGACCTGATGGATAAATACATTTATACTATGACATCCTTAGGCATTCAGGAATTCAAGATTTCCAAGTATGAATTAATACAGTCAATGAGTTAATCTCTTATTTTTTGCATTAAGAATAAATTGCAGTTGATTTATTTTCTCACTTCGCTATTGCAGACTGTGCTTCTTCCACTTTAAATATGTTCCTATATATGTACGAAAAATATAAGCAGGAAATCCTTCCTTTTTGTTAGAAACAATGAATACTTCTCTTTCTTAGAGGAAATAAGTGTGTTTGTAAAATCTCTGAACCAGAAGACCAATTTAGCAAATCTGCTGCCTGCAACTAATTTTACTTTTTTGATGTGATTTCACTGGATAGTTTTTCCTTTTCTGCACTCTACCCTCCTTGTAATTTAAAGAACAGGATGGTATCTCTTTAAATAGTATAGCTATTTTAGAGATTGCCAGGCTTATAGCATAGGTCTTGCACTTGGTGAGCTCATTTGCCTCCCATCTCGTACCTCCCCCCAATGGCTGTATCATGCGTATCTGATGCACAAAGCGGCTTTTCTCCCACTCTCTGACCTCAAACACCAGATTTGCTTGATCTGTGACCCACCAGCTAGCTATTTCTGGGGACAGAGGCTGAAGATACTGCACTGTGGCTAGGGACTATATTGCTTAGAAGGAACTGTACGCTGCTAGCAGGTACGGATCCTGGTGTCATGATTACCTCCCTTCTTTCTATGGGCTTTCATGTCATCAGTTTATAAGGGCACCCTCAGCACATTGCTGATACGCAGAATTACGAGTGCAGGAGATTTTCTTGACATTTAGGGAACGCTCCTGCTGGCACTTCACCGTAGCTGTGTAGATCCTTCGTATTTTTGTTGTCACATGAAGAGCACAGAGCATACCATCCCTACTATTCAAGAAGAAAAGCTCTCCTGGCCTGGGACTTAGGAGTAGTGTTTGGCACAATGAGACCATGACTTTTCCAGAGACCGCTGCCGTTACGACAGTAAATACAGTAGCAAATAATAATAGCGGCAGATATATTCCACTCTTAGAAATGTGTGACTGGCATACTGGAGATACCAAGTTACATTTGGACTCTAAAAATGCAATGCTGGAGACTATTATGTAAAAATACGTATAGGTTGCTAAATCTTGCTATTGGCTAAATTAAACCTACCAATACAGCTATAATCATGCAAAGCTAAAACTTACTTTAATTTTTAATTAACCTGAGTTTTCCATATTCTTATTTCCCTTGCTGTCTTCTGCCAAAGGTGGAAATTTTTCTTTCCCACTTACAAACTGGAGTATTGGCCCCACAGATACAATCCTGCTCTTATGGTCTGTGTTTAAGAAGTCATTTGCCTTAGATCAGCAGCCTGACTTTCCAAAGATGGCAAGCAGCTCAGCTACCATTTAGAAATATATCTGGAAAAGTGTTCAGCAGTATTTTTAGAAATGCTAGGTAGCAGAAGTAAGTCATCTGTGGATTGTTTGCACCATTTTAACAGATCTCTCATCGAAGCCCATAATGGAACAAAACCTGCCTTTCTGGGGTCAGAGCTTTTGTTGCAGCATTGATTAGCAGCAGCTTAGAACGTGCGTTTCAGTGAAGTATACAGCAGATCATGCAAATTATTACCATTACTAAAAACACCAAAAGCCATTGCCAGAGACACAGACCCCACTGTGCCGGGCACTGTAATAACTCAAAATAAAAAGACTGTGTCTGTCCTACTCCACCCTACCCAATTCTGCCTCCCCTGGCAGTGCGATTGCTAAGTGTAGGTGGCACATCGTAGCCAAGAGAGATGATGTCCTACTCACTCTCTTCAGATACAAGCTCCACCAATGCTGCTATTGCTTTTTTTTTTTCCCTTTGAAAGGCCCATTGCAGGAATTATGTGGAATGTGTCCCTTTTGTGATCTGTGACCACCTGGGAAAAGCTTCTCCGGAATAAAGCACCATGGAAAAGCATTTAGGTTTCCATAGTAACTGCATTTACCTATTTACCCTGTATCCAAAATTGTACAGTACGTCTGCACCTCCTTATCAGCTCCACTTGAGGTAGCAGAGTACAGCTAGGGTCAGGGCTTCAGCTATCAGTGCACCAGCAGTTTAATGTAACAGCCGTAGGGCTCCAATACGCCAACATTACACCTCTGACCACATCCAGAGTGCACGGGAAGCCAGTCTGGGACAGACGTCCAATTTTTATTTTGATCACATCGGGGAGTCTGTCTTGCCGGATTTCTGAGACAAATCTGGGTGTGTGTCAGGCTGGCAGCACATCCACTATAAACAGTTCAGGTTACACCCCCTCTACCTCTGTATAGCTCGCAATTATATAATCGTATGCCCACATTTCTAGGAAAGCCTGTGAGCCTGTAAAAATCCTATATAGAAATGCTTCTAATGTTTAAAGATCCTAAAATATTCTCTTTCTGCTTATACCTCATCGCAGTATTTGGTTTTGAAATAACTGCTTAAATTTTTTTAATTGGAAGAAAATCTTCACTACTTTTTTGGGGTTTTTTCAAAGAACATGAAATAACAAATAGGGTCAAATCCAGGCACTATGAAGGCAAAACTCCCACTGAAGTGACTAAACTTCCACAGAAGTCAATAGCAATTTTACATGGAAAGGGACTTCAGGACCTGTCCCACTGCAATGAAGGGCCTGATCTGAGGGGTTCTGAGCTCACAGTCGGTGGGAGTTGCAAATGGGCAGCTTTATATTGGGATCAGGCCCCAGGACTGCAGAAAAGAAACAAGAATAGTTGTTGCAATGCTCAAATCCCTACTGTAATGTTAATTAAAGTATAATAAAGATCACATACGTTCTGTCACCGAAAGCTTCAGCATGTAATCATTCAAAGTAGCACTGACAACAGATAGCCTTGCAAAATACTAAGTAGATACACTTTGAAAAAAATTAAACATGCACTATCTTTCAAATTGCTAAAAAGTCTTATATTTTGTCATCTAATAAATCTCCTCTTGCTGTTTCTTATAAAATTAATACTGAGACCTTTTCTATAATATTTATGGTTACATACACATTTCATAAAAAAAATTGTATCATATAAATATTTCTCACAGAAGCTGCAGAGATGGTGTGAGCAAAAAACTCCCTTCTGGGATTTTAGTAAAAGCAGATCTCACAAAGGATCTGGAAAGAAGAAAAGAACAACCTTATATTAATGTAGTCTCATATATTTGTGGTTATAATACTGATCTGGTCATCACAGAGAAATTTATTTATATAAGTAAAAAAACCAAAACAAAACAAAAAAAATGAATGTTACAGGTTTCATGTAGTATAGAAGAAGGTATAAAATGGGATGTGTGCACATACACAGACAGACAGACAGATGAAAGAGATATAAAAATCAGGATTCAAGGATGCAGCACAATTTTAACACATTAGCTGATGATTCTGAATGCTGGAGGTACTCCCTGCAGCAAGCATCTTTCTGTATGCACTGAAAACACCACACATCCTAGTTAATTTTAAATCATAAATTAAATAACCAAATGCTTACAGCCCTTACAGTGAGATAACATCAGGCGGAACGCTGCGAGGAATAGATCTGGCATTTTCACATAAAGCATTATCTTTGGTACAAGTACACCAGGCAGGACATTTTGGCTTCACTGGTTTCTTCCCTTCAGTCAGCAAAAGCACAGATAAAAGGCATAAGAAATAAGCAATTCTTCTACAGGGTCTGCTGGCATTTCCCATTCTTTTGATCCGCTCTCGTTCCAGCCAGTTGAAAGAATATCCCAAAACATGAACAGGGGTTCTTTATTCAGCCATTGGATGTCTTTCTGGAAGTCCAGGTCAATATTTGTCTCTGCTTTCCCAACCCTTTTCTTTCTCTTTCACTCTGTTTTTGTAGACAGAAACCTGCAGCTGATCTGTATGTTTCCACTCACTCAGGCAACGTACTGCTCAGAGAAGAGACCTGCGAGGTGCTGTAAGATGGGGAAAATCCAACCGGCTGAAGGGAAAAAAAAAAAAAAAAGGAAAAAAAAAAAAAGACTTGCATCACCACAAAAACACTGAGCGCAACACAGCATTAGATTGCAAAGTGATGTAACTGAGAAATACACTGCTTTCTGTTTTCACAGGGAGGCCCTTTCCCTGTTACCAAAAATAGTACAGCATTATGTTTTGCTGGTGGGTGGGTGAGTGGGTGTGGGGTGGAGTGTATGTGTGTGTGGGGAGAAATCAGTCATCTCTTACTGGATCCCTACAACCTAGTGAACCTTTGAGAATTATGCTTCACATATTGCAAGCAGCAGAACTAACGGCAGTATCCACAGGAAAATGAAATCGAGTGAAACCATCAAAAGCATTGCTGCAAAAGCTGTTAGATTAATTTTTATCCTTAGCCCTTATTACACATATTTGTACCACTGAAAAACAAAACAAGCTGCCACACATGGAAAATATTACAATGTATGAGAGAATGCCTACAACTGTCATTCCTAAACAAAATATTTTCTCATGCAAAATAGAACCCAACTGCTTTGTGTCTTTTTTTTTTTTTTTAGAAAAAGAACCATTCTTTTTTGCTACATGTTTTCTGAGCTGGTTAGATAAAGTGACTGTTCAAAATGGACAACATTAATTAAATGTTCAAGTTAAAAAATTTATTTGCTTGCAGACTGGTTTAGTCATTTTAGATGGAAAAAAGAAAATTGTTATTTAAACACCAGCTATGTTAAACCTGTAGTTATGAATGGACCTTCTTTGAAAAGTGACAGGGTAGGGTAATAATGAATCTTTACAATACTGCCTGGAGGCTGCAATTGAAATTAGTGCTAGGTGCAGTATGAATACTCTGTAAGAAACAGTCCTCAGCCTGAAGACTTTACAGTAAACTACATTAAATATTTTATAGGGAACTTAAGCAGCACCTAAGTGTTATTCTATAAAGAACAGTAAGACAAAACTAATGAATGCCAAATAGCTGGAAAGCCATATGGGATGATTTTATTTTTTCCGATATAGGATTGCTATTAGAAGAGTTCTGCAAACTTTAATAGGTCTTGACAGTTCCCCGTCAGACTGGCAGCGCTGTTTGCGTTACACAGATCACAAAGTCTACTAGGGTCGACCCGACGGTATGGAAGTTTAATACAGTCATGCTCACTATTGGCTCCTTCACGTAGGTGCTGTCTCCTCACCAGGAGACACCTGTAAGCCAGAAGATCTCTCTTCACTGCCGGTTACTCCTCCTTTGATTCCACATGGCCACCTGGCTCTGGCCCATTGCTCCTGCTCTACAGGCCATGAAATCTCAAGACCAACACCAGGCCATGCGTGTCTTCCTCAGGAACGACACCAGCAAGGCCCACCGCATACCCAGATATGGGTGCCCAGTGGGAATTTCAGATGCTACACGTGGAAGATGGCAAAGGTGGACAACAGCCTGCAAAACTGCAAGAAACTCAGCGTACGGGCACTAGGCAGGACCCCAACATTGCTGAGTCCTTGCCTGGGCGGTGGCTGAGGTCTGTCTCCCTGGGTTGAGAGGAGACCAGCAGAGCTCACACCCGGTGGTGGGACTGCATCCTCTGAGGGACTGGGGATGGCGAGAAATGGCCAGAAAGCTTTCAGAGGCAGAGGACTGCCACCGAAGGCCCTGCTGGGGGAGGACTCCAGTGCCTGTGCATTGGCATGCTCCCCACCTGGCACCCGTGCCTGTGGAAAAGGGCAGCTTGCGCTTTCTCAGCTCCCTCGCTCTCTGCGGTGTGTTTTTTTTAAAGCTCTTTATTAATTTAAGTGCGGGCCCATGTTTTTGCTCATAAGGAAATCTTCCCTGTCAGCAGTCTCTCCTGAAGCAGGATTGACTTCAACTAGGAGTGACACAGAGCTGCGTTATTTCTGAGTCCTTCCACCTTCTGTAGGAAAATGGTACAGAATTACAGTAACCAAAGCACTGAAATCATTATAAAGCAAATGTTGATGCCTTCCCCTGGGTATAAAGGTTACTTCTTGCTCTGGAAATGATCTAATTGTACGACTGAGAAGGGAGCTGGATTTGTGGGACTTGCATAAGTAGGGTACACTATCTTCTCCCCTCTGAGATGTTCAAAAGCACAGACTTTGGTGAGGTGAGAACAGAAAATTCTCTAACTTTTTGCTGAAAGAGAAGAGGCCTGTTGTTTGTTTGTTTATTCCTGGCAAAGCTACCCATTGCCATGGCAATATTTTGCCATTGATGGTGTAACCCCATGTTTCATTTCCTTCGGCTCATTCACTGAAATCCACCATCAATTACTTAGGCATTTCTTTTTAGTTAATACTCCAGCCATATTGTGAACCTCCTGAAAACTTTGCAGCGTAGCGGTTTTGCAGTAACAAAAGCACATTCTGCAGCAGGGCAGTAACGTGACTCCAGTTTTGTCCGTGCAGAGAACCGTCTGGAAGTTAGTCTTCTATTCCAAACTACATGCCAAAACAACCGCTTTTCCCAAAATTGCAAATATTATGAATATTTATAACAGCTCTGTCAAAAGAGAGGCATAAATCACATTTTCCAGGGTCCTTTCATGCCAAGCTCAGTATCTCGTTTCTTGCCATGCAGTAGTTCAAAAACAAATTGGTTCGTGGATTTCCAGTGGCATAGCTGCTCTCCAGTCATTGCAACATTTGGCTCACCCTTTACCTATGCCATCACTGTTTGTTTTCTGGCTAACAGAGCAGGCGATTGCCTGCTGCGCCCACATCCGAGCGCCTGCCTCTAGGTGATTGCGAGCTTGTTTTCGCTGGCGTTTCAGGTACCGATCAGGCACAACGTGATTCAAAATTTATTTAGTTTTCTTTCAGCAGGAGGGCTCGCGTTACTCGCTCTGCTTCCCGTCGTTTGACAACATTTTAGCTGAAAAATCTCCACCTTGCCGTGCAACGGAGCTGCTCGCCGGCGGACATGTTCCAGTACGGGCAGGGATATACTGTGCTTCTGGCTGCCGCTGCGGCCTCGGTTTCGGTACCGAGC
>NW_008795129.1:8477678-8492884 GCF_000699145.1 Aptenodytes forsteri
CTGCCGGGCCCTGGCCTGCTCTCCCGCCGTGCCGCTTCGTTTTAGCCAGAGCAGGTCTGAGGAGAAGCCCCCGAGGAGAAGGCGGCGTGGAGGGAGGGCGGCGTGCGCCCTGCCTTCCCTTTCGCCTTCCCCCCGCTCCTCCGGTGCCCTCTTTGAATACTTACGTGAATACTTCTGTGAGTAAACCTGTTGGCTAAAATATTTGAGGAAAGCAAACACAGTCAGAACATAGAGCCAAAAATTATTTTTAAAAATATTTAATACCTTTTTGGGGGATTAACTCTGCTCCACTGACTCTATTTGCGTTTTTGCATTAGCCCAATATGTTTTCATTACCAACATATGACAAAGTTTTAATAAGCTTCCTGTGGTTTCATACTGACTACGTTTCCCTGTGCAGATACGTACACTGTTACAGTTATCCTTTATTTCATCCCGCTTCTCTGTGCTCAGGATGAGCTGCCTGCACCTATGTGGCCTCATCCCAAAGCCACTGACGGTGATGGCGAGACTTTAGTGAACTTTACTGCGCTTGGTGTTAAGCCCGTAATATTACACTGCACGGATGTGCAATAGTCGGAATGACACCCCAATATTCATGAGTCTCCTAAAGAACAAAACGTTCTCATTGCTATGTTACCACTGTGTTTGGAGCAGAAGGATTTTGAGATCAAAGGCTCCTACAAACATCTCATGAGCCTGAGTTTTCGCCCTCCCAGTGCCACCCTTTTAACAAATTCTGCAGCAAATGGCAAATTTAAAGCAGCTGAGACCGAGGCTGTACTTTCAATAAACAAAACTAAGTCTTGTGAATTCTAAACAGTTCTGAAAAGACTACGCTTCCTGGTGGATCTGGCAGCAAGAGCCATTGCCAGGAAGAAGCCTTCTGCAGGTTAGGCATAAAACTCGAGATGCCTTTACAACAGCTCATAGCACAGACTAGCTTGGGAATGATCACAGCGCTGCCTAGAACTTTTTATTTGTAAAGTTCTTCTGACTTCGCCCTGTCCTTGTCTATACAGGTCCGTATTACGGATATCCTTCTTCAAACCACAGGAGTTTCATTAAAAGCAGAACAACCAGGCCAGTCCCTGTGTCAAAAAGCTCAGGAAATGGCTACTTAATTGCTGCCAACTTTAGAGGAAAGAAAAACTCGGAGGGTGGTCTCCTTTCCCTTGCATAAAGTAGCCAGTTCACAGTTCACCCTGGAGTTAGAAGCGATCACTTCTGAAGAAAGTCAGGTCTTAGCTCTCATGGCCAAAATTGCATGGTGATGCAGAACACCTACTCCACTGAGCATATCCTGGTGAGTGTGCAGGTGGCTCTAGGACTGCTTGCTGGCTTAGGTACACCAGAATTTGACCAATGACAAAAAGTATGTCAGGAGAGATGTCTGTTACCTGAACTGTCATTCTTTAAGAAAAACAGATGTGCAATGTATTTCATCCAAAGAAGCTAGGCAAAATTATTCTATGTTTAGGTTTTATTTTGTTACAACCAAGGACTTCCGACATCATTATGATTCTTGATGCTTTATTTTCAATTGTAGCTTTTTAAATAGTAGAGAATATTAGAAATTACCTCAGAAGACACTTTAAAGCTATAGGATTTCTACCCCTTGTGATTTTTGAAAGGCTCTCTCAGGGTGGGAGGGACCTAGGGAGGACACCTCATCCAACCTCCTGGGTAACCAAGAGGGATAAAGGCTAAGAAGCTAGATATGAAGTATCCAAAATGTACTACGTTTTGATATCACATGACTTTTAAACCAGTACCACAAAACTTTAAGGACCTAATCCATCATCTTTGAACAGCTGATATTGACAACACTGCTAATGTTAAGTGTTTTCACACGTTCAGTGGGATGATGGTTCATTCCAGTCTGATTCTCTTCTAAGGCAGGCAGCTAAGTGCCACAGCTTGGTAACTTCACCTTATGCAAATAAAGAAATAGAAAAGAACAAACTATCAAACAGAAAAATCCATTAACTGTCCTTCATGGACATAACCTCAACTACTGGATTGGCCCTTCACTATGAGAAAGACCCCATAAATCCTATCGATCTTGTTGTGTATTGACTCCCAGTTTCCTCTGGGGTTGTCTATTCCTGCTCCTCCGAATGAGATTGGATCCCAGCCTGTATAAATCCCAGAGCTGGGATTCCTCAGCTCTTCCCTAGCTCCTGCATTCTGTTTTCCAGCAGAGTGGGACCAGTTGCTTTCTCAGGTTTTTAAAAGACTCATAAGCTTTGTTACAAAGCAGTATACTTTGCAGCACATAACCCAGTAGCACGAAGTTAACTGCTTTCCTCAATACTACCCACTTTTCTCCGGACCTGAACAAATAGTTCCTGCTTTGTTTCTATTGTCTGTGTTTTGCCTTGAAAATGCTGACAATGGATATTTAGAGATGGAGGGAAATGAAAAGAGCAAGCATACAAGCTCAAGAGCAAACAAGAGCCCAATTCAAAGATGTGTGAAGCTGTGCTACTTCATGGTTCACAGCAGGAACTGAGACCACACCTAATATAGAGGGAAGTATTAAAGGAAACAATAAAAAAGAACACCAGGTTTTCACTTGCTGCAGTGAAATGCACTTTCTCAATCTTTCAAGAAAACTTTCGAGAAAAATTGCCAGTAGTTAATTTATCCTCCGGGAAGATCAACATCTCATGTGTGCAAGGTTGGAAACGGGGACACTTTTCAGCCAGACAACATGCCCATCCACTTCAGTGGAACTGACATCAGACTCATCACCTAGTGTGCATCCTACCGTAAGATTAAAGTGCCCTCTATAGGAACCTCTCAGGGAAGAAAAGTAGTCTTCAAATGTGCAAGTTACTTTTCTGCCTTTTTTTCCCTACATAGCCTGATCAGATATTAAAAGCATGATACTACTGAAAAGCTATCGTTAATTTATAATTGGAAATGGACTTGTGCCTTCTGAAGAAACTGACGTGGTGATATTGAGAACGTAGTTCTGTGCAACGCTTTCTTTAATGGGATGGTTTCCCTCTTCGCCACTCTTCCACGGGCTCTTGGTTCTGCCCTCTTCCACAGCTCGCTACCAGCGTCTCTGTCTCTAATGCTATTCTCTAAACTGGATTAAATAAATGATCTGGTAAAAGAACAAAAAATAAGTAAAACCCTAAACAAGCCCAAATACTTCCAAAACAAAACAAAAATTGCTAGAGCCAGAACAAGCAGCTGAGGACACAAGCGGGCAGGGAATATTGGCTTCGCTGTTAGAGAAAATGTATAGGGAGCCACACGTTTGAGGGGCAGTTTCATATTACAAATACCTAAAAACATTTAAATGAACCATAGGACAGAACTGGTGACAAACTACCTCAGTCTGGACCAAATAGGACAAAATATGAACCTCATAAAATGCCCCAGTATTTATCTAGCATTGTTTAAAAGTTATCATCTAACTGGAGGACAGACCCTCAAGAGGAGTATACAGACGCTTGATAGTTATGATATCCACTCTGCCAGCCCCTTGCACTATTTATTAATTTCGTAGTTGTTCATAGGAGGTATCCTTCATGCCCACAGTAAAAATACAGAGGGATAGAAAAACCAGTCCAGTAAGAACCCTGTATCCGAAACAAAATGTCCCAGATTTTCTAGCATGAGCAAGTGCTTTCTACAGACCCAAAACAACATACCACTGTCAGTGTAGCTAAATGCCATTTAATTGGCAGCTAGAAAAGTCTGTAATACATTTCTTCATGGAAAAATGTTTGAGCTCTTCCAGTTTGCCAAGATGCTAATTAAAAACAGACGGTGTGTTATAAAATCTTTCCTTGACCTGTGCTATCTTACATTGCCCTTCTGTACTTTTTTCATGGCATTGGCTCCCTGCAGAATTATTCTAATCTTTATAAACTTGTATTTAATTTTCCTTGTCATGTTGTGGACAGAAAAAAGTAACTAAATGTTATTTATTTAAATGTACATAGGAAATTTATTTGTTACATGGCAGAGATAACAGGCTTTTGAGGAGAGAATCTTTACTTGTTAAAAACAGAAGGTTTCTACGTCCTGAATAATTCACGATGAAAGAAATCTTAGTGCCACTGAAGTCACTGAAATAGTTCAAGTAAAAGCCTCGCTGGAGTGCCAGTGACATAATGAATTGCACAATGAGAAGGATGTGCTCCATCAAACGCATATTATTGTTTCATCATAGCTAATCAAAATGCTTTACAAAGCTGGGATTTGGATCAGCGCTGAACCATTTTAAGGGGTCGTTGGTGATAGCTCCACAAGTGTATTTTAGTGACGTTTTTATTGTTCGTAACAATCCAAGAAATTTGGAAAAACACCTTATTTTGGTAAGAATTAATCCCTTTTACCTCACGCAAATACTAGATCTGACACCCCACCCCACCCTATGGCGGGCACTCTGCCACTGCACAAAGCCCAACACAGATTCTCTGTCAGATAGGATACCACACCAAGCTGAACTCCCCGGTCCCTTTTCCTTACGAACCACATGCCCCTGCAGAGGAGACTTTGGAGGGCTGAAGAAGTCTATCACATCTGTTTGCTCATATGCCAATATGCTATTTACTCAGTACGGCTTTAAGAAAGGATTTGCTCTTTTGGCTGTTGGCTCTCTCCCTCTGCAGTGGAAGACCAAAACCAACACAACATCATATCTAAGAACTGGGTGTAGTTTTTCATGTAATTTTCAGCTCTTTAGCAACAGAGAGATACATGTTTTAGTTATGACTGCTCAGAAGCTAAAGGATTTTCCCTACCTTGTGTATGGTAACATTCACATTTTGAGCTTATAATGCTTTCTGTATATCACTTTTCTAAGACAATAATCCAAATTCCATACAGATTACTTTCTTTTAGACACCAATCACTTTTAGGCATCTGCAAGTTTCCACTGTTGCTGCCCTTGTGATTTAGGCAAAGAGTCATTAAAACTGGAGGGCCTAATTCCCAGCCTCAATGTAATATATCAGTAAGAAGTAATAAGCTCCTTCATGAAGCAATATAGCTCCCCAGCTAAATAAATGGCACACACTACTGATTAAACAAAGGCACATGTGGCTTTTTTTCCTAAACCTTTTTTAAAGCAAATGGATGAATACATGAGAGAAAGAGAGGAGAAGAAAACAGGAGTGGGAACTCAGAGAGTCATAGAAACATCACAGAAGTGAAGATCTTGGACCCCAGGCATTGGAAAGGGGGTCCTGAGAATCTTCTCTAGAGAACTTCTTGGAGCGAGCATTGGCTTAAAAGAGCTTGGAGCCGCAAATAGTCTCCGGCTGCTTGATTTGCTCTTCATTCAGGGAAATGAATGCTGTACATTCTTTGCAAATAAAGACTGAATCAAAGGTACCTGATTCCATTAACAATTTATTTTCCTAAACAGAACAATCTGAAAGATAATGACTTTTTAGATAACTACTCAGGTCAGAAGTAGTAATAATGCTCACTCTATGTTTCTGACACTTCTGCCTCCCCTCAGGGAGGCATATCTCCCTTCATATACACATTATGTGTATTAAGATCTCTCTCTCTCAAGAGCTATATATAGCTTCTATTCACAGGCGGGCACCACAACCACTTATTCATTCTTTTCATGCTTTACCTGCTGTTTTCAAGGCTGCCCTGATGCTAAAAATAGCTTTGCATATTAGAGGAGGGTTGCTATAGATTCAGAACGGGTGACAGCTAAATGCCTCTTTGCCGAGGACATGGAGGATCCACGGGGATGTGGCTGATGGGCAGCTGTATTATTATCTGTGACCTGAGCTATGGTGCCCCTTCATAAAGACTCTCAGGCTCCAAGGTCAGGGTATTTGTGTTATTCTAAGACTGTACTGAACTGCAAATCAATACAAATCATGGATGTCCCCGTAAGTTTAAGTCTTTGGTTTTCATACTGTAGTGTTAGATCACAGTACAACAGTACCTTCATATATTAATAGCACACTAGCTTCTTTTTAACTGGGAAAACAATTTAATATTCTATTGTATGGGCATATTTTTCTGCAGGCATTGATGTCTCCAAGTAAGAAAATACCAAAATGCTTCGCTAGTTGTTCTTACTATGGAGTTGAAAGGATGACAATTCATCATCTATTTGATTACTTTCAAGACAGCAATGAAACCACATAAAAAAATTGTACTACATACTGTTGTTTTGAACTTCTGGCAGTGTGTCCTCTGACAATGCTGACAAAGCTAATGTTAATTTTGGAAGTTACCTCCCTGTCTACAATTTAATGGATAGTGCAAGTGAAAAACTGCTTATACATAACTTTCCAACTCATATACTGCATAAAACAGTGAAGTGTGCTATAGATAAGTGTCATTTGATTGTTAAGGTTATGAAACCTACATTTTCAAAATTTGTCTGACAAAAATTTTGGAATCATAGGAAAGATTTTATTTTGTCAAGCTTGACAAGCTTCAAGCTTGTGGAAGTTTTGAGGACTGTCTCTAGAACATAGTTATCTCTATACTCTGCAATTAAAAGCACCTTAAAATGTTTTCCAGCTTTTAGAAATCACTTTTCTACGTTAGGAGAATATCACTGGTTGCATCCTTTCAGGATGATGAAGATGAGATTGATGGAGATAAGCAAGTGTCTGAATAAGACTTACTTTTCTTTCATAATGTAGTAAAATCCTTCCAAGTGGTAACAATCTGATCTTGAATTTGAAGGCAAGATACATGAGTTAAAGGACAAGTTGCAAGAAAGAACGGATAGCAAAATATTCGTCATTAAAGTAACTCCTACCTAGAAACATGGGAGTTTTATTCCACAGTATACATAAGCTCCCAAACATGTAATAAAACAGAATTCTGTATACAGAATACCTTAAACTTACTCAGCTATGTTAACTTTCTAAAAAATTGTGATTTTAGAAAATTACAATGAGAAGTTGAAGCTTGACAGAAAATTGTATGAGAAAGATTATGCTTCAGGAGTCCTGTACTAGGAACTGAATTTAGTGTTTCATCTCCAAATAACAATTTTCCTAGTTCTTAAAACTTGTGGATGGATTATGACCACATCTAAGATAAATGAGGTAGTCAGAAGAATATTTTCCTTTTGTTGACAGACTCAGATTATAGAAACCTGCCAAATACTGACTCTGTTAAGGCTGAGGTTCAAATAAAAGTTAGTTGTACAGAGAGAGAGTGGCATGGATTGACTAAAACAACATTATTAAAATATATTAAAACAGATCCTAATGTAACTTTAAATAATACAATCCGTCTTTTAAGAACTGTATATTTGAGGACAGTGTAATGCAAACTTGAGAGAAAATTCCATGATATGCTAAAGGAAATGTTTTTTCACTCAAATCTCACTTCACACCCTAAACCTTATCTTTCATGCAGTTATTTTTTATTTCCATTCAAGAAATGCAGTAATCTAGATACATAACTGTTAACATTTTAATGTATCGCTTGCAAATTGAATGTGGTTTCAGCAAGTAGCAGGATCTCTCCCAAGGTATAAGCTGGAATATTCCTTTTTACTTGCTATAGATACTTTCCTCAGCAGTTTTCCTGAGTCTGCCATTTTTACTTCTAGAGTTGTGGCTATTGCACAGCTCAGTGTTGCTGGCTGTAAGTAACATAACTTGATATTTGAAACTAAGTTAGACTAATTGTTGAAACTAAGTTAGACTAATTGTTCCCATTTAGGATAGTTATCCTTCCCATTCCACTTAGGTGCCATGGAATGAATAGTATCCTGGCAATACTTTCAGTAGAAAGGTAGATAGTATTTCAGTACTTTATGTCTGAATGATATTGGTGATTAACTAACACAAAAATGTATTTAATTTGAAATATAACCCCTATTGTTTCCAAAATCTGACAATCAGTAGTGTATTTTTACTAATGAAAGGTCAGTTCTAGCAGAATGGCTAACGGTACTAATTAAATGAGGTCTCACAGTAGCACTCTATAAGCATCTTCATAAAAAAAGTGAAATAGGAATTTTTACTGATTCATCCTACATCACTGCTCAGAGCAGCCTCTTTATATCCCTGTATCCTTCCGTTTCCACTGAATGATCAGCTATTGATCACCTCAACCCAGATACTATCAGCCTCTACATGAGTTACTGTACTACTTTACTACATTAAGTCATCCCACTGAAATCATAAGGTAGAATGAGGGTTGATTCTGTCATCGTTATGCCCTATTATGCTCTTATACCTTATTTTTTAAAATCTGTCTGTGAGATTCCAAACACTTGACTATACCACTGTATATTGCAAATAATGTCTGCTATGAAATATCTTCTTAGCTTTAGGACACCAGTGGAAAACACTGTGATGCACACGCATGACCAGCTGCATAGTACAGTTTGCAGGACTGACCTTCTTGATTCCTGGATTAAGACCTCAACTTTTGGTTAAGCAACACATCTCTAAAAGCACAGGTGTTTTCTGGAACATGCAGGAGTAAGACCTTATTTCCCTATTAAATTATAGCTTAGTCTCAGACTCTGAGGCACCTTTCTTTTCCAGGTTTTCTATGCCAGGTACATGAGCTGTGCTTAACTGCTTCTATGACTCAAGATAGTGACTCATGACTCACCTTTTTATATAGAAGACTTTAGATTCCATACATTCAACTGTAAATGATTTGTACCTTGCCTCAATTCTTATCATAAGTGAATTATTATGAATATATATACATGGTAGACATTATGCACAAAAATGTGTATTGGGAAACAAGGGAATGCTTATCTTTTCCACTATGATTTAAAAGTGCAATGGACTGTAATTTTGCTCACATATTCCTTTTATTTTCACAAAACAAATCCAGCGGGAAACAATGTAATTTAAAGAAAACAAGTACATTGCTCGTTTGTTGGTTGATTGGGTTTTTTATTTCCACTTTACTATATTTTCCTTGTCTCTTGCTTATTATTTTCTTTCATTTTTCCCTCATATAACTCCTCTGATATCAAACTGAAAAAAACAGATTTCCCTTTTTCTTGGATTTATGTATTTGAATGCCATCAGTCGCTTGTCACCATAACAGATCTAGACATAAAAGGATTAAGCATTCTTTGCTCTCTTAGGAAAATGTTCATACTTTGGGGAATTTAAGCATAATGCACTTCTAAAATCTCCTCAAATGAATACTGGAACACACTGGAGGAGTTAGTTTCTGTATTCCATTTATTTCAAAGCAGGTTGATAAAACTAAGAAGTAGTATTTTGTGCATATTGATAATTACTTTTTAATTAAATTCTTGATAGGCTGAAGTCACTATACTTGTTTATGCATGCCTACATGCATGTGTAATCTTTTAGTAAGCTTTGTTCTCAGCAGAGCTGCCAGACTGTAAGCTCTGGAGACCAAAATTATCTGCCACACAACAAACATGGCACTAGCAGTGACAATTAAAGAACAATAGACAGGAGTCTACATAATATATCTCTAGGAGATTTATTAGGTTAAATTCTTTACTTTTTGTCAAAAAAAAACCCCAACTGTAGAGATAATATGGGAGGTTGCTTCCATTAATTATTTTGTGATGCAAGTCTGCTTTATTATTTCCATAATGGAATCAGTTATAGGGTCATACTGGCTTTATTTACAGTACATATATTAACAAAGGCTTGCAGCTTAGTTTATTTTAATGGTACTTTTTGAAGTTCACAGAAATTTTAGGATCAAGGTTGTTGCTGTGAGTGTTCCCTTAATTGCAACAGAATGAATGAACGAAACAATCTGGTTTTCAAGATACTATGATAAGATTCTTACATAACTCTGTATTCATAGTCAAGAAAACTAAAATATATGTTAGAAATTAGAACAGTTATAAGTCTTCATTTATCTGTGATTCATTAGCACATTAAGAATGTAAGTGATGTTACCATCAAATAAAGTATTGAGCATGACTTAAACTAGCTCAGCCCATGATAATGAAGCAATTTCCTCATATTTTTCTTCTTGGAGATTTTCACATCAACTGAAAGTTTCAACTCTATTTTTAATAAAAGCCTTTGATATTTTTTTCTCCTATCGGCAGAACAAGCTTAACCTAGAATTTGAGATGTGCACTGTCCTCTTATTGAGCTTTGGATTAGTGTTAATAAAACTAATTCCCAAACTTTGGTCTCAAAGTGCTCTGTAGGCGGCCAACAGAACCACTGCCTTCAGATGAAGTCTGACACTGCATTAGGCAGTAAGTAGCTGTGGAGGTTTGGAGTGATTTGTTCACCCTAGAAGTACAGGAGCCTGGAATAAGAAAGGTCCATGGGTCAAATTCTACTTCATATGGCCTTCTAAAATCCCATCATCTGTCAGCTCTGCCTTTAGTTATACAGAATCATGGCCAGATTTTCAAAAGAACTAAGTTTTTCAAATTGTTTATCATATTGGAAGCCTTAGTGTTCTAGAAATTCTGTCCCTACATGGTGTATTTAACATTGATCTCCAATGGTGTCAAACAGGAATAATTAAGAGGAAAATTTCCACCTATAATTGGAATTTAGGAAATTTTATACTCTTATAGTAGGATTAGATATCATATTATTATCTCTATTTTATCTTATTAACAAATACAATGCAATACAATGATTACGGTTACTTATACAAAGATCTGGGATTTTGGAACAAGGGAGGAAACTGATGAACAATCAGATGTTATTTTTGCAAAAGCACTTTTCTAACAATGATTACACACTGAAATGGTAATTGCAACTCCAAAATAGCGTAAAACAGCACAGCTGCTCTCAAAATAATGGACATAGCACGGGCTTGTCTATGATATTTTTGTAACTGACTCTATACTGGAAAAAAATTTAAATCCAGAAATGCTTTTATTTAATAAATTACAATATAACAAACAAACAATATAACAAATAAAACTGCATTTGCCTTTTAGCCCAACAACATTTACATCTAGTGGCTAGTTAAACGCCACGTTTGATGTACTTTGCATGACAAAAAATGTAGAACATACCATTTACTGAATTTGACAAAATAAATATGCATTTCAACAGCCTGCTCTCTTTACATAACCTCTAGATGATTACAGAATGACAGTAGTCTTTAATGACTAGTCTGGAGTGACCAGTCCCAGTGATGGGAACTGCTGAGCGTGAGCCATTGCCCCTCAACACAGCCCCACTGGTTTTCCCTGACTGTCAGGAAGTCTTAGGCTTGGGAGTCGGCTGCCCGACTTAAGTATATACCTTGCTCGGGGCTTGTTGGGAGGCATAGTGCATCCCTAAAGTTGTACACAGGTACATCTAAAAGAAGAAGAATTACACTTACTGAATGTAATGTTACTGGCGTATGTGAACGTCCATTTTTAGTTCTATTTGCTTTTCTACGAATTACTAGGGGACTTCAGATAGAGGGAGATGAAAATCAAGAACACAACAGATGCCATGAGACTGTTCGTACTATGAAGACACGAAAATAAATGATTTGGCAACTTACTTCATAGACATGTAGAAGATAGGAAGGTGCCAATATCAAATGATGTTAGAAAGTCTAATTTCCTCATTTTTCAACAAAATAACTGGCTGAATGGAGAAAGAGGAAAAATTGGTCAGGGTAAATCTCAATTTTACTAGCATTCTTGATGGTTCCACATTACTTTCTCATAATCAAACTCAAATGTAGTCACACATGTCCTCTGCAAACAGCTCTTATAATGGATATGGTTGTCAGTGACCACCTTGCCCTCGCTCTCCATACCAGTGGTAGCTGCCTCTTCTGGCCTGCTGGGAAAGCCACCTGATTTGCTTCATTAAAAATTGGACCAATTTTTTAATTGGCTAACCAAACTAATTTTGACCAAACAAATCAGAGGCTGTTGAGTTTAAGCAACTTTACCAGAAGATCTTAGGAGGCAATAACCTCCTGCAGGAAGGTTGAGGTATTTCTTCCTAGCTAAATATTGATAAGGACTAAACAGCTACGATTAGCGTTTCTTAGAAATATAGAGAGAAATCCGAGTCCAAAGAAGAGCAATAAGACATGTAAGCGTTCTCAAAAATGTAACCTACATGGCAAGGTTGAAGTATGTTTCTTTAAAGTTAATTTATTTAGCTTCAAAAAGGGAAGACTGTGGGCATGTATGTATTCCAGTATTTAAAGATTTGTTATTCAAATGATGATCAGTTCTTGCTTTCTGTACCAACTAGTGTAGGGCATTAAGAAGTTATCTCAAGTAGCAACAAAGGAGATTTATCATAGATACTAGGAAAAAAACCCTATATACCTAAGATGTTAATAGATTAAGCTATTTATGCCGTGAAATCTCCTATACTGGAAGCTTTTAGGAACAGCTCAGTAAGTATGTCAGGTATGATTCTCTGAATGCTGCATCTCCATGATTTAATACCTTCTTTTAGTACATACGCATTGATAAAAGTAACCCCCGTAAAAATATGGGGGAATTAAATAAATAAATGAACAGGTTACTTAAGTAAACATAATGCTACCCCCAAATGATAAGAAGGTCAGAGGTCTGTCCTGAACACACATTCCAGATGTTAAAATGCACCTTTTACTTTCTGGTACAAATGACATGAGTCAATATGTATTCATAAATCTCTTGATGTCAGCAACAGTTTTACCACCCATTTAATGAATTTGGATGACTGAGAAGTAGCAAATTCAATCAAATAATTTTTGTCTATTTTTTTTTTTGCATACTGAGGCTGGCTCCATGTCTACATAATATGATCTGAGATTACATAGGTGATTGGAAGAAAGACAGTATGAATGTAAATACAGAGAAGCTGATGAACTCTTGGGATTATTTCAGAATCATGGACATTACCTTGTATGATTAAGAATATCCCTGGGAAGAATTTTTGGGGAAAGAAATTTCCATTTCTTCTTCCCAAAACTTTCTATGGAATTGTTACACTGAGTCATTAGAAAACTGAGTGATGAAAGTTGAGTAAAGAATATGTCAATGATTTGAAAACTTGGGAGAGAAAACATTTACTTCTTGAAGTTTTTAAAACCATGTCTGACAAGCTTTCTGGATACACTAGGTCTCATACTCAGCCCATTTCTAGATTTAGGGCAGGAGTAAAGTAAGGACTACGGTGATGTCGTCTCCTTTGTGGGTCATGAAGTTCAGGGCTACTGTAATTGAAGAGTATAGTTTCACATCACTGCTAAGCTGATCTAATAGAGAGCTGCTGCTGAAAGGACCACCCTTGTTTCTCACCTCCCCCTTCCCTCCTGTCCCATCCCTCCATCCTTAACCTTTTTTTGCACCACCACTGCTACTCATCAGACATCACAGCAGGACAGTCAGAGGAGCTAGACTGGCAGAAAATTAAATACTGCAGTTCAGCAGAAGTGGTCAGATGAGCACTAGTGCCAGCTCAAGAAAAGGAATGCTCTCTTCAGCAGCAGCTAACCCATAGATTGATTTACCTCTAATGGAAAACTGTGCTTCTAAGGTTTGGTTGTACAATCATTGAAATCCAACTTAAAACTGTAGCACCTCCTGCCCTGCAAAGAGTTATGCCCGCCTCTGCTTTTTCCCCGTATCTTTCAGTCCTGTGGGACTCAGATGCGATAAGTGTCCTTTTTGGTGTCAAAGCATATTGATGCTAGATTTAAACTATGGAGACACTCCCATAGGATCAGGCTATAATCCATATACCAAGGGCTAAGGACAGGTCCAGTTTCAACTTCTAATTTATTTAGGAGGCCATTTCTGATCCACTTCCCCAGCTGTAGCTTACTGTAGCCCTTATAGAAAAAGCAATCAGGTGATGTTTGAAAGCAACACAGTCAGACATCAGAAAAGCATAACATAGTAAAATGAAATTATCTAGCTGCTATTCTCAGAAAAGCTGTTTATGAACTAACTTCAGCATCTACAACAGTTGCTATAGTTGGACTCACTGCAGAATTTTCCTCTGTCCCAGAAAGTTTATTTTTTTCTATATGCAGGCTTTTGTGGCCACAGAACAATGCCAAGAGATTCAAGAATTGTAAATCTTCCCTCTACCTTTCCCACTTTTCTTCAAAGTGCATAATCAATGATATGTTGGCCCAGTTTCCAGAATCATGTCAGGATTCCTTCACACTAAAGCAGTCTGCCATTTCCGTAAGAGAGGAACAACAAAAAGATGCTTGCTATTACAGCTTCGTGGATATACATTATTTATTTTGAGATATTTAAATTATTAATTAGGATAATTCCATTTTTGCAACAGAGTCTCTGCCCTTTAGAGGAAACGGGCCACATTCAGTAGGACTTCAGCAGAATACCGCATACACTCAAATAAGCACATTGCCACTCAGTTCCTTTCCACGGGACACTTTGGCATCACCTTTACATCCCTTCAGAGTGATAATAACACAATGAGTGACACAAATACTAGGTCAGGAGAAAAAATACTTTTGCTTTTAAAACCGAAATTCCATAGCCAAGGTAAGAAGGTATACTCTCAACTGTGGTGTGCACTTGCCTTACTGCATAATAGCAACTAGCTACAACTTACATTTTACAACTTATATATTACAATGACAGTAGTAGTATTTCAATTTTGAAATTTCCCTGATTAAGTGTATCTGTGGTTTAAGACTCCAGGAATCAACAACACGTCTGGAAACTCTGATACAGTCCAGAAGAAAATATCTGTGATGGATAAAAGCATTTCAGACCTCGGCAGTCAAAATGCTGGTTCAGGTATTGCGTGCCCTAATGTTTGATGGGAAACAGTATCAACTCCTTGACTGCTACTTGCTGTATCTGATGACTTAACGCTGAAGATTGGCATTTCCCAGCTAACTTATGAGAAAACAGTTTTAGTTTATAAAGCTCCTTTCTCTGATGCAACCCGCAGGCTCCCAGACTCTATCACCCAGTTGCCGTTGGTCCTCACAGAGAAACTGGGTCACATATTGCCTTCCCTTCTCCTAACTGCGAGATGCGATTGAAGAGAAACCGCTAAAACATGTGGAAATCAATGTTACATATTACCTTGCCGAGGCTGCCAAGGCGTTAATACGGCTGTGAACGAGGTCTGTGCCGCGGTGAGGGCAGCCCACACACCTACCGCATGAAGCCCGGCCGCGGGGACGTCTGGCAGCTCCTGCCCGCCGAGGAGCACCCTCCCAGGGCCCTTCCTCCCTGAGGGGCCTCCTCCAGAGCGACACCCGCCCCCCCGCGACCCGTCCCCGAGGGACTCTTTCCGCCGGGCCCCGCCGCC
>NW_008795129.1:8493689-8508435 GCF_000699145.1 Aptenodytes forsteri
GTCTGGCGGGCCGCGCAGCGGGCCGGGGCAGGGCTGGGCGGCTCTCGGGCGGCTGGGGCGTGAGAACGGCTTCGGAAGTCGTGTCGGACCCACAGGGGCCGGTGTGCGGTGTGATTTTTCTCGGTGGAGCCCCACAAAGCTCTAATCCTCGCTGTCGTGGTCTGCGGTTGCCTACCTTTTACTCCCGCGTGTCCTTTTATAGTTTTAGAGCTTTAATAAATGGGCAGTATTTTGCGGGTGTCTTTTCTCTTTGTAAGGGGTGTTCACTGTACAGTATATGCACATACTCCTCGTAATTGGTTTGACAAGGAAGAGTAGGTTTGCAGCTAATTGTACTTACTCTCAGGTTTTTCCCCCCAAGTGGGGGTTGCAGAGCCCCAAAGACAGCATCAAGGTGGGAGGAGCGTTTTGCAGTGAAGCGTGCAGACCCCCCGCACGGCACCCTTTATCCAGCCAGGACGGCTCCTCAAGCCCCGTTCTAGATCCCGTGCTCCCTTCAGACCTTTCCAGAGTAGTTTGTTTGTACCAAAATGAGCATTCGGGTCTGTTTTGGGCCACATCCGGGCTGTGAGCAGAGCTGAGCACAGACCTGTGTGCTGGGCAGATAAAGGGAAGGAAGGGAGTGACGCTTGTGAGGGGAGTAGCAAGATTAGGGCTGAGGTCAGGGGCCACGGGTTGGGATTTTGTGTGTAGGACTGTTTTGCCTTTTTTTTTTTTTTTTTTAAATTGTCTTTTTCTGTTGAGCTGTATGTTGTGATCAGGAGTCAACAAGAACTATGATGTGTCCGTTTCACTAGTATGCATTTACCCCAGTGGAGAGGGTTAGAGGAGGTGCCTTTTCTGGATGCACGTACCTCCTGTAGATGCAGTGCTGGGGAGTCCACAGTGTCCTGTATTGACATCAACAGTTGATACCTTTATCTGCCGTCAGTCGCATACAGTGTTCGTACATTTACTGTGTTTAAGTTGCCATTTTTTAGGAGCCCTAAATTAGTGGGCTTGGTTCTGTCTGCAATTACTTCACTATTATGTAATCCAAGATGTTGGGATTACTTAAATGTCAGTGATTTAAATGTATCCCAAAGGATATTGGTACTTGTTTTAGTTTTGTGGTTTCAGTTTGTTTTGTTGTTTGGGGGAAAAAAAGTTCAGAGTTGGTGCAACAGACAAAACACACTGTACCATTTGAGTTATGTAGCTGTCAGGTTCATGTTTTGATAAAATGTTTGGTATTTACCTTACTAATTTACTAAAAGCATTCTGAGTTTCTGTACAAATTCCATCAAAGTGAAGATTAGATTAAAGGGTTTATCAAATAGTGAAAGTAGTTATTTTAAATTTTCTTGACAATTTTGCATGTCCATGTGTACATATGCCTCTTTTAAAATCTACTAGCTTGGGCACAAAGCTTTGGTATCTGCCCCTCTTTCACTACAGTTAAATATTAAATACATTTTCCTTATCTGGGATTGTTGTTTGGCTTTTTTTGTGGAGAAGGGGAGAAATCAGTCTTGAAATTTCACAACATTAAGCAGGTGTCTGTTTACACTGTCCTTCCAAAACGGAAGGATTCATTTATGGATGAGATTCTTTGATGAAGTTCATTTTTATGTTTTACCTAAAAGTCAGGTCATCTTGGTATCATCCTAAGGCATCAGGCCAGTAATTGTTCAGTCCCAGTCTCCAAGAGTACCATCCAGCACTGCTGGAGCTGCTGATGTCAAACCCAACTTCGGTACAGTACCTGCCCGTCCTGCTGTTGCCCTTGAAGAGGGAGTGACCTAGAAGTGTCAGGGCATCAGTCGTGGGTTGTATTCTTTTTCACTCTGAATTTATCTTTGAGTGATTGAAGTGATTCAGAGGAATGGCTGAAGTTGTGAAGAGTTTTCCTGTTGGAAGAGCAGCCTCTCAGGACCTAGTCCTTAGCCATGCCTGCCCTTACATTCACGGTCACAGCTTTCCAAAAGGCAGTCATCAACTTCTGAGAGCCCTACAGTATGACTCTGTTGGAGCAGCTTTTCTTGCATCTTTTTTTTTTTCTGAGTCATTCCTGGAATCAGCTGGGAGCTGATTACTGAGTATGTCTACTTCTTTCCTGGCGCTCATCAACCAAGGGCAACCACTTTGGGAAAATCTCCTTTTATTCGAGCTTTTCTCTTCATCTGTCGCATGTTGACTTTCATGCACATTGTGTTGGCTTGGACTTTCTCCCCTTTCGAGTGTGAAGGAAGCTCTCAGTGTTCATCTGGGAAACATTACTTTTGCTATTGTTGGCAGTTTCTTTTCTCATCCACAGTCTGAATTACCAAGATACTTGGGAACTATGTGTTGAACCTTTCCCCATGCAGATGTGTAATAACCATCCCTCTTGTTTTTAACTCAGTTGTGTAAATGTTCCAGTTGTGTAAATGCTTTTTTGGTGTCGGAGCCAGTTTACGCAGTTCCCAGCTCTGGCTGTTTTCTTCCTGTGCTACCCCTCCAGCTGGTGTAGCTGGCTGGGGGGCTCTGGATGAACTGTCAGGAAACTTATCTGGGTTAAAATAATCTTTTTTGGATAGGATCCTTTGTAACTTGGGTGAGTTGTTTGATCTGATTCATATGTAGTTTCACAGCTATAACTGAGCAACTGGAAGGAAGGTACCAGAGTAGCAGTGAGGGAAAGGAGATGGGATCTACTTAAGCCATTACTTCTGCTGAAAGAATTGGACATGTAACTGTGCCTTGAAAAATGGAGGTGATAGATCTGGGCATCAGTCAGTGCTCAATCGTTTGATGGCATTAAGATATGGGATATTTTGGTTTTCTTATATGCATTAATTTGACATTGTAGACCCAAAGTGTGTGGAAAAAAAGATTTTATTTCATGGTAGGAATGTTGTGCTGATTAGATGGTACATTTTTGCAGGCATATTGTTATTTTGTATTTTACTTATAATTTCAATTAGCTTTCCAGCTACCAATGTAAGATCTAATGATCTAAAATGCTGTACCACAGCCTAAGAAACTTGTTTTCATCTTTGTTTATAATGTGGGCTCATCAGTTGCTGTCTTCCAGTCCTCTGAAAGAGTAGCTCCTGGGGAAAATACTCACCATTTTCTTATATAAGGGAAATTGTTTGAAAGTAAAGACCAAAGGTGTTTGTCATACTTTTGGTTATCTGCATCTATGTGAAGATTAAATATGGGGACATCTGCATATAAATTATTTATAAAGTGATCTTCCGGCAGACTGATGATGTCTTTCTTTGCCCTGTGTTATTTGGAATATACTCTGCATTGTCTGTTGAATTTGGTTTGGTTTAGACATGTATGAGAATTTGCACTCGCTCGCTTGCTCTCTGTCTTTCTCTCTTTTATTTATGCATGATGGACAGTACTGATTTCTAGTTATGCTGTGTCCATATTACATTAGCATGTATGTAACAGGTATATTGACTGTGTTGTCTGTCATTTTCAGGCACATGGCCATGGAGGCTATGATTCTGATTTTAGTGATGAGGAGAATGGAGAGAAGTCTGTGCAAAAGACTAAAAGGTAATGTAGTACAGAATTAACACTTTGCATTATGTATTTTGTGCAAATGGCCTATTATTGTGTATAGAAGATTATGCTGTGGTATGTAAAGTCTGGTGCTGAAATGGTTTTTGAAAAATCAATCTCTCCGATTCCTGCGTCTCCTCATGTCAACCTTGCCAAAGCATGTCGTCTCCCAGGGGCAGCTGATTAAGATCTGTTCTGCCATGTCCATCTGGTGTCTATATGCCCCTCAGTTCTCGGAGCAGAGTGTTTCATTTTTCCGAGCATTAGTATCAACTGCTGGGGTTTGGCTGTGCTGTTCACTTCACTGTAATCCATCAGGACGCGTGGAACTGCTAAGAGAGCAAGGCAAAAAAGGCCAAGTGGCAGTAGGCTTTGTAGATATAAAACACCTGCTCGGAGGAAGTGAAGAACTGATGCTACTTGCTTATTATTTAATTTGTGAAGAGACCTGGGAATTGGTGAATTGTGTTGTACTCAACCCTTGAAATGTAACTACACATCTCTTATTTGAGATCACCTTTGCCAATTCTTTCAGTGGTTCATACAATTAGTGACCTTGAATTTTGTAGTCTGATCTCATTACATTATTAAGATTTTTATTTATTTATACATTTATTTGCTTTGGCACCATAGTCCTTTGACACTTTCTGCACTGTACTGAACATTTTGCCTCCATTATGCATATATTTTTCTTACCTTTTCCTGCCTCTCCCTTGCTCTCTTATTGGACTTTATTTAAGAAGGCTTTCTGGAAACTTTCCTAGGACTCTTACATATTTTCCTTTGTAGTAAAATTGAAAGAATGGGTTTTGTAGTGTCTGACTGCATTCTGGGAAAAAAATTTCATGTTTTAATCGTTGGAATAATAGCAGGCATTGTGCCGTTCCATTTATTTTATAAATATAGCTGTTCTCCATTAAAAGAGTGACTGGTTTTGTTCAGTTTTTGTTTTCTTTAAAAGGCCGTTACACATCATACCATTCCACTTTCTAGGTGGAATATTAACTAACCATCAGGAGCCTTTGAAAAATATCATCATTACCCTTGTTTTGGCATGCTACTGCTGATTCCCAGTAGGGTTCTTATGTGGGTTCACTGTGTGTGTGTATATCCTTTTCTTGCTCTATGATGATATTTATTTTCACTTTAAGGAAAATAGTAGTCTTAAGTTTTCTCCATATTGCTGTTTTATGGAGTCTCCTTATGGGAATTTTGTGCCTACATATCCTTTTGAGCAAATGATACCCTTAGTTTCTAGAGTCCTATATTCCATAGCTTGAAATATAAATTCCCTGGCTTGCTTTCTACAGGTTTCTGACTTCCATTCTTTCTGCCAGCTGATAATTATGGAAAAATCTTTTCTTCACCTCTATTGAGGAATGAAACTAACTAAATATACCTTTTACTAGCTAAAGTGCATCACTTTATATTTAACCTTTTATTACTTTGTTGAATTCTGAAAGTATTTTTAGCAGCTCACTGACAACTGTGGTTCACAACACGGTACTTAAGTTTTAAATTAGCAATTCTTGTGATTACACTAAGAGAGGCAGAGCTGTTTAATGAGGTGTTCAGACATTAGCATGAAAGGATGGGATAGGGTTACTAGCAGTCACTGTTATTCAGTGAACATACCGTCCTTCCTGTTCCTACTTGGCTGTGTAGCTGAGATTTATAGAGGGCTTTAAATGAGGAGTGAAACTGAGGAATCTTCAGGGTTTTTTCATTGTGGTTCTGTAGTGATAACATTGGTAATAAATATTACAAATTGCTGTTTTAAGCAATTTTCTTTAAATGCTAACTGTAAGCAAATGCCTTTCTGATTTTGTTCTGCAAATGAAGTAAAGTCTAAGCTGATGTTGGTTCTGAAGTTGGGTTTTATTCATGTAGAAACTAGCAATATAACAGTTCTTGTTACTCAAGTTAGTGCAATGTTTGGCATATGGAAATTTTATTGCTTATGAAAAGTTCTCGACTAACTTTTCTTCCTTTTTCGGCCCTACCTTTAGTATAAAGGAAGATGGCCTTCTGATAAAGCCATTCCAAAAAGCAAAACAAGGCAGTGTGGTTCACAGACAATTCGCAGCTGAAGAATGGGATAGGTATCTTTTATCTATTGTTTTTGTGAGGCATTTTACCCTTAACGTAAAGATAGCTTTCACTCAAACATATTTGTCATTAACAGGGAAGAAGCAAGAAAAAGAAGATTTCACTTGATAGCGATGGATGCCGTATCCTTCTATTTAATTTTTCTTCAAGTGAGAAGATGGAGCACAGGTTATCCATTATGGTGAAATACTGGGATTTCACAGTTTCACAGCAGTTGACAGTGCAGGACCAGAACGACTCAGTATCTTCAAATTAGCTTCTTTTTGTGGCTGAGATGTCTCTGAGAATGCCTCTACTCAATAGAGGCTTTTCCAGATTCTTCCTATACACACATTTGTCCTGTTTGGGACAAAATTATTATACAGTGAATTTTATTTAGACTGGCACAAAGACACTTCACTCTTTCAGTTGAATTTATACAGAACATAATTTTATATAAGGCTGCTCTTATCTGTGGACAAATACATTTCTACTGGAAATTTAAGAATGCATTAGTTAATTCAAAAGTTTATTCAAAACAGCCTTATCTCCAGTAATATCTTCTACAGATGCTCTATTGTAAGCCTGTTTATTATCATGTGCAGTTTTATTTTAGGGGTTTTTTTAATCTCTTAATCATATTTCATGCGTAATTTTAAACTATTTTTATAACTACTACCTTATTTAGGTTACAACCTTTCTCCTTTTATTTAGTTTTCACCTGGGGCAGTCATTACATGTTTGACTGAGTGTATCTGAAATACCATCAGTTCCTTGTTTGTTTAAATAGCTGTTCTTCATCAGTAACAGTTAATAAATAGGAAAGTAAAGACTAGTTAAATATGGAAAGACTTATTTAAATCTGGAAACTCCAGTAAACAGAAAGTAACTTCTCCTAACCTGCTTAGAGTTTTGCCAGGCACTACATAAACCATCGTATGCCTGTAAAGGGGACATATCTTAATCAGTCCCACTGACCTTGTAGACTGTCATTAGCCACAGAAAAGCCCGTATATTCTGGAATGGCTACAAACCGCATTGTGTAGAGACTTTTATGAGTTTCTGCTAATGTTTTTGAGTGGTTCCTATTTAAAACCTTTACTGTTACACAATTTTAACGCCTAGTAACTCAAATGGCAGCACAAAATAGTATGTTGTGTTAAATGTGTTTAATTGTGCCAGTTAAACCTTCTGGGCTTGTTTCTCTGTTCCTTCCATTTGTGGTGGAAAGAAGAAAAAAGACACATGCTTCGGTTAAATTAACTTTTTGGGGGCCTCTGGAAAATAAAATGTTTTCTCAATAAAATTCTAATGCATGTCAAAATAGTAGGTTGATACAAATTATTCACACTGATGCAGTAGTTGCCAGGATATGTACCAGGAGATGATGTATTTCCTAATTTGCTGCTTCAGAAATACCATACAAGTTAACTGAAAATATTTTTAAGTAGCCGTGTATAATGTTTTTATTTGTGAAGATGCTTATTTTCTGAATAAGTAAGTACATATTTTTGCTCAAATTATGGTACAAAATGTGTTTCAAATCATATCTCTGAGGCCAAAGTGTTCTAAAAACAGCATTATATATTTTCCTGTGATTTTCATCTCCAAACTAAAGCAGATAACTTTTATTTGTATGTTGATGGTAAAATGTAATAAATTGTTCCATTTTAGTAGCCAGACTATTTTTATAATAAGACAATACAAACCTGTTTTAAACAAAACTGCAGTACTAAGAAGCTGTTGTCTAAATTACAGCTGAAAAACTGAACCCAGTTTCTATGTATATGCGTACAGAGCATCTTTGATAAAGGAAGACAATTGTATAAAGGTCTGGCAGCTGGATGAGGTTTTAGAGATGAAATTGCCTTGAATTCCTGTATTTGGAAAGTAGCTTTTATGAGAGGTTATTAAGTAGAATTGCTAATTAATTCCTTTTTTTCTGGAAATTACTGAACTGTTTTTGAGAAAAAAACTTCTTTCTGTTAAGTATATAAAAAGTTTTTATTATTTTTTTAGTTTTAAACTATGGTAAAATAAAAGAAGATAAGTTCTGAAACAATCCTTAATTGCTTTATTCAGTATCAAAGACATAAAAAGTTTGTGAATGACTACATCTTATACTATGGTGGCAAAATAGAGGATTTCCGTCGTTCTGGGTAAGAATTGTTAGCTCTCTTTCCCCTCATGCCCCCAAAGCTCCCCTGTTACGTAAAGCCATTAAAGAGCTTTGGGGGGAGAGGGGGATGTGGCTGGGGATCAAATTACTAATTCTTTTGGTCACAAATAGTAACTACAGTCATTTTAAATATCCAAAACACAGAATTGCCTTGTTTCATTTTGCACCATTATTTTTATAGAAGAACTTACCATGAGCTGAATTATTCTTGTTTTGTTATGTAAAAGGAAAGATGACAGGTGAGCATTAATTGAGGGTACATTGAGAAATATCTGGCAGTACCTTCAAAATAACAATCTGAAATACTTTTGAAATGTGCAGAATTGCTATCCATTGTCCAGAATAATTATAACCTTCTTTAGAGCTATCTATAACTGCCTTCTAACGTTACTGTCTTCAATAAAAAGTATAAAAAGTATTTTCAGACAGGATCAAGTCATCCACAGTTTCAGTGACCACTTTCTACTGTGGATTTTTCATTTGGGAAGAGGTATGCCAGGGAATACATTTTTTGATAGTTTTATTCCATAGCAATATATTCCTTTATGCGGTGAGGTGGAGGTCACAACTGTGAAATACTGATGTTTACCAAATTAGTATTTGACTGACTTTTCATTTTAGTGTTACATTGTACTAAAAAAAATGTGTCCTTTTTTAGAGCAAATGACAAGACGGATCTTGATGTTATTAGAGAAAACCATAGATTCCTGTGGAACGAAGATGATGAAGCAGACATGAATTGGTACCTGGAACTATTATAGAACATGTTATTTTTAGATCACTTGTACTAAATTTGTGGTGACCCCTGCTAATTAAGAATTACTTTGCATACTCAGTGATCATTCTTTGATCTTTAACGCATTTAGAAATGAAAGACCTTTAGGAGGTCTTTCTTATTGTAATGTTGCTCAGTGGCAAAATTAATTGATGACAGAAAGAACTAAGAAATATTTGTGCATTCTCTGAGATCCAAATGACTGTTCTGAAAACTCCGAAGGAAGCCTAGTTTGAAAAAATATAGTCTAATTTGTGCTGTAGATATATTTTAGATGTATTTTTCCAGTTTCATGGAAATTACCCCTTAGCCCAATGAGTGTATTTCTGTTGCATTTCTAGCTCTGCAACTTGTGTTCTTCAGCTGAAACAACATGTATTTGTCTTGCTAATGTCATTACAATGTAAAATGAATTATATCATGTTCTATATTTAATAAAAAATAATACCTTTTGTTATAGGGAGAAGAGGCTTGCAAAGAAGTATTATGATAAATTGTTCAAAGAATACTGTATAGCAGATCTCAGTAGATACAAAGAGAATAAGGTATGTTTCATTATTGTAAATCATCTTGGTTTTAAAGTATGTCCTTTTTTAAAAATTGCCTTATGATTGTGGATATATTGTGAAACCAGACTGTTAGTACCCCTTCCCTAGAAAGAGAGTTGTGAGAACTTGTCAAGTTATTTAATAAGCAGCAGCAGTTTGAATCCAAGCATTGTCACTGCCCCAAAAATGTGCTTCTGTGGGAATAGGAGCATTTCTGTCAGATGGTGTTTTATGAAGAGGTACATTGTGTGTAAGAAAGGCAGAAAATGCAGAGGGGTTAAGGAGAGAAGGCTGGAGAGGTTTGCCTGGAGAGAAGCACTAGATGAAGCCTAAAAAACCCCTGGGAATGTTACTGTTTAAAAAAAAAAAAGTCTATAAAGAGAGAGTTTTGTACTTGAATGCTGGCAGAAACAATTTTGGAAACGTCTGTTCTAAAGCAGCGTCTTTTCTGGTTGTTCTTTTCTGTTTATGGAAACAGGATTTGTATGTTCCTTGTAAATAAATAGAATTTCTTAAGAGAAACAGCCCAATTCCAGCACCAGTTTTTCTTCTTAACTGGAACAGCCTTTGTCGTTTCCAAGTTTTTGACTGACGAACCTCTTAGTCAAAAAGAATACGTGAATTTTCTGTTGTGATTTTGCAAAGAATGTTGCTGAACTCAGATGCATCTTAGTGTTGTTAGCACATAGTAACAACCCAGCCCTGCAAACAGTGTCTATGTAAAGTTCTTTGAGACTATTTATAGTATAGGAATTACATTAACTGGTAAATATTTGCAAGGACTGGGCTTAAACTCTAATATTAGGCAGAAAAGATGAAAGCCTTCTAAAGAAAATTGGAACAGAAAAATGCAAAAATTAAATGAAAATTAACAGAAAGTAAAATGCTGGATATGTCTTCCCTCTTTTTTTTTTTTTTGAATAAATGTGATTTTATTTTCCTATACCTGTTTCATATCCCTCAATCTCCGCCCTGCCCCCCCAACTGATTTTCCCTTGAGCATACTTACAGATTTTGTTTCTTTCGCTACTGTGCCAAGTTTCCATATGTTTGCTATCTTTTGTGGGAAACTGTTCTGCCCCAGTTTACTTTTAGAAAAAATAGAAAAAATAGAAAAAATAGAAAAAATAGAAAAAATAGAAAAAATAGAAAAAATAGAAAAAATAGAAAAAATAGAAAAAATAGAAAAAATAGAAAAAAAAAATAGAATGAGATTTTTCTCAATTTTTAATTTATCCATGCCCATGTTTGGTACAGAAGGATGCCAAAGCAGTTTTTTTTCTTGGAAGTAAGAAATAGGCTGCTGATCCCATTCACGCCAATGGAATGCAGTCTGTGCTTTCAGATTTTTCCTGCCTTGATTCTTTTTCTGCATTTCCAGAAGCTGGAAGTTGGATATCTTTAGCCCCTCGTGCCTTCTGTTTTGCAGTGCTGGTGCTATGAGAGGTGCAGGGTGGGTAAAAAGCTTCTCAGCTGGCCAACCTTACGTATGATAGTTATTGATACTTTATATGATGATACTTCATCTTGATATAAGAAAGAAATTTTTTTACAGTGAGAACAATCACTCACTGGAACAACCTCCCCAGTGACATGGTAGAGTCCCCGTCGCTGGAGGCTTTCAAAATGCGGTTGGGCAGGGTGCTAGGTAATCTCATCTAGGCTACCTTTCCCATGAAAGGTTGGACCAGATGATCTTTCATGGTCCCTTCCAACCTGGGCTGTTCTGTGATTCTATGATTCTGTATCCTGCTAGGTGGTGTCAAAGTAAAGTTGGAGATCAGTTTTCTGTGACGTTTTTAATATATATATATTGCATCGATTGAGACTTGCACATACATACTCATCTGTCTTTTCACAACTGTAACTGTTTTGCTACTAGCCAAAATCTTCTAGCCAGCTAATTAATCTAAAGACCTCTGCATAGAGATTGTAGCTCAGATCTCATTTAGAACTTTTCTTCTGAGAAAAAACACTGTTTTCCTAAGTACTGGATAATGATAAGGACCAGTTTCATGGGAGGGGGTCTCTTGAGGTCTGAAAAATAAGCAGAGCACCTTGTCAAAGACCGAAGCTCAAAAGAAAACATAAGAAGCGCCAAGACATATGAATGCTTGAGGCCACAGCCTCACTCCAGTTGCTGGTTCAGACTGTTTCACTCGCATACGTGCATGCATACACACATACGCACACACAGAGATGGCTGGGACTCCCCTGGTCCCATAGCAGACCCTCCTGTGCTCTCATCCTTAGAGATACACAGGTACTGTCACACCCAGAGCTGGCCAGTGGAGACCCACTCACCCTCCTTGCTCCCAGGCAGTTTCACCTAGCTGATGGCTAATCTGGCTTGGTCTTCACTGGTGCTTACACACTCACTTGCACACCTGCACTCACCACAGTTGCTGGCACCGCAGGCAAATGGGACCCTGTGACCCATGATCCCACTTTTCTTTGTGTAGTTAGGATATATAATCTTTTCCTTCCTTTTTAATGAGAAATGCCAACGTGACCCTCTGGTGTGAGGCTACTTAGAGACACTGGAAGAGTGTGCTCTGACAGCTCTTGCTTGTGAGGGGTCTGTTACTCCTTACATTTTCCCTAGATCAGACTTTTTTAGGTCAAGGTTGTCTTTGAACCTTCAGTGCATCTTGTCTGCAAGCTTTGAGGCTGATAAATGAGCATCTGTATTGTCAGATAGTTTAGTTCTATTGTCAGTTTTGCAATGCGGTAAGGGAGAGTGCTCTGCATCTAAGTTTTACTTTGATATGCATTGGACTAGAAATGTTCTTTTCTCTTTGTTGTCTTATTTTCCTAGAAAGGTTCTTATTTGCTGTCTCTCTGCTTTGTTTTGTAGCTTAACAGATTGGAAATGTTTCCTATTTGCTAAGAAATGAAATCTGTCTGACACCTGGTCATTAAACAGAATACATTTTATTCTTTTGTTTTTACTTCCAGATCATTTTCAGATTTCTAGGCCAACTTGTCTTCCACTTGGTAATGTTAATATGTTCGCTTTTGTCATTGTTTTTCAGCATGGAGGCTTTCCTGTGAAAATAAAAATATTTAAAATATCTATGGTATTTTTCTACAGTGTTTTCTAATTTCATACATTTCTTTTTTTCTGAAAGAGGTGACTGTGGACATGTTAGTTGTTGCTGCAGCCAATGCATATTACACAAGCAGTCCATATTTAATTTGGGGATTTTACTGTTTATGGATATTAAACGGTCTTTCACATTTTTAAAACTGTCATTTCTTATTAAGTTAGCCATTTGATACTCTTGTAAAGCATCTATTTTGGAGTTGTTCTACTTGGTTTTGGTCTACCTTGTAGAAATAGCTCATTTAGGATCTTGTTGAACTCATTTAACAAAGATGATGAGGCAGAATAAATGCTGTGTGCTGATGATGCTTTTCCATTCCTTAATACTGCAGGCTGACTATTCAAGAACCTACCCGAATTTTTAATATTCCTATGTAGTTTAATCTGTTCCTGATATTTTAGCTTAGTTAGATTGTTCAATTGTATTTACTTTTTATTTTATTGTTTCTTCTTAGCCTTGGTCACCCTCTGTCATTTTCCACTAGTTGGTGGAAGAATGATTGGCAAAAATGAAAGCGAATGAGGACAGCTTTTGTCCTAGATATACTACAGGTGGTTCTGGCTCCCCTCCTTTCTTTTATTTTGCTTATTTTTCTTGATATCATTACAGAAATACTCTGTAAAAGTATAATCTGATTTATATCTTACTGAGTCAAGTTTGGACTGCGAGGGAAAATTTGTGTAAAAGTCTACTTCAGTAGCAAAAGTGAGCATGGATAACTTGGTGATTGGTGAAGTAGCAGATGAACTATGAAAAAGCAAACATGCAGATAAGGTCGAATTTTTTTTACTCTTTACTGCCAGCAGCACACATGTGCAAAATTGGTGCCAAAATACTGTTGACATTTAATCGTAAACTTGCAGTATTTTTCAATTGCATCACACGCTTTTCAGAATTAGAATACCCTGTAAAACATCAAATATCCTTTGAAAGAGCAAAAGCAATTACCATCACTCTTTGGATCAGCTGGTTTCCATCATGAATTCTACATTTACAGATGTATTTTACATTCTGTTTTCACTGAACTGTTCAGTACAGTTCTTGGTTTTTACAATTGATTAATTTTTGTTTGCCTGAAGCGTGAGTGGTATAATGGTACTTTAGACCACACTGCAGATTTGTAGAGTAGGCCAAGCATAACCTGATCCAGCCTTAGCCAACTGTCATCATACACAGTATGATAGCAGAACCTGATCTTCTCCTGTGATTTTTTTTTTACCAGTGAAACCAGTAGGTGTGAAAACATTGTTTACGTTGTAATACCAATTTGAAAATTAGTGGACTGATTAAAAGAGGCAAATATTTTGCTGGTGTACAAATTTTTAGTTTTCAATGAAAATTTCTATGTAATTTATTGACTTGGGGAAAATCAGTGCCAACAAAACATTTGACTACTGATGTCTTTCTGCTCAGTTTTTCCAGCTTTGTTATTAAGGTGCAGAGAATTTATATGACAGTATGGCACTTTCTTAAAAGGCAAAACTTTTGTTTCCCTGTTTTTTCTGATGTTCTTTGAACCACATACCACTTCATGCATGAGAACTCCATGCTGGTGCCCTTCAGATAAAGAATTATTACGGTTTATTAAAAAAATGAACAATATTAAAGACCACACACAGCAATAGATACCTGTACTTCTGTACAGTGTTTAAAATTAGATGAAAAACATTGAAAATCAATCCAGTATATTACAGAATTTATGCCACTGCATCTATAAAATGCACATTTGTGTGGGTTCAATCTGTGAGTGCACTGAGAGAAGGTTCATATTCCAAAGGATGCTTTGGAATTCAGGTGCCAAGATGGGCTTTGCAGCCATTTTTGTACCTCTTTGATTTTGTAACCCTTCTTCTCCCTCTTCCCTCCCCATCTTTTACCATGAAGTTCAGAGTCTTCTGTGCTTTGCTTACAGAGCAGCAATTTTGTTGTCATCCTGTGTTCATTAATTTTAAATGAAAATACAAGATAGCCCTTTTTGGAGAAGCTGTATGCCTCCGAGTTTTATCGCCTCTTTCTACTTGTTAGTGAAAATAAAATTGTTTTTCCCAGGCTGTTCTCACTCCCTTGCATCTTCAGTCTTTTCACTAGGCTACTTGCCATTTTGAGAGGATGAAACAGATTCTACTGGAAAACAAAAATAATAGATGGGTTATCTACATGTGAAGTTTCTAGGCAATGTAAAGAGAAATACAACTTAGTTGTTGGTGTTGGGGTTTTTTTTGTCTTAGTCTTTAGAGTGTAAGAGGTTGTCGTGGTTTAACCTCAGTCGGCTTTCTAGGCAATGTAAAGAGAAATACAACTTAGTTGTTGGTGTTGGGGTTTTTTTTGTCTTAGTCTTTAGAGTGTAAGAGGTTGTCGTGGTTTAACCTCAGTCGGCAACTGAGCACCACACAGCCGCTCGCTCACTCCCCCTCCCCTGGTGGGATGGGGGAGAGAATTGGAAGAGTAGAAGTGAGAAAACTCATGGGTTGGGATAAAAACAGTTTAATAATTGAAATAAAATAATTAA
>NW_008795129.1:8508520-8556220 GCF_000699145.1 Aptenodytes forsteri
TTCCCCCATTTTATGTACTGAGCGTGACGTCCCATGGTATGGAATGTCCCTTTGGCCAGTTTGGCTGTGCCCCCTCCCAGCTTCTTGTGCACCTCCAGCCTTCTCAGTTGGTAGAGCATGGGAAGCTGAAAAGTCCTTGACTAGTGTAAGCATTACCTAGCAACAACTAAAACATCGGTGTGTTATGGACATTATTCTCATCCTAAATCCAAAACACAGCACTGTACCAGCTACTAGGAAGGAAATTAACTCTATCCCTGCCGAAACCAAGACAGAGGTGATCCATTGATATGTGCTAATACGACTTTTCAGTATTCCAGTGGTCTTCTCGGTGTTTAGTGTGGACAAAATTGCAATGAAGTATCTAGTAAAGTCAGTCTATCCTCATTTCCTATTTGTTCTTCTGCCTGCTCTGAAGCCTTTTAGAAAGTTGCTGTTCAGTACTGAACAGCATCTACTGGAATTTGAATTGCATGTGTAAATTGGAATCCTTGTGGCAAACAGAGGCAGAGATATTTTTAATTAACAGAAAAAGAAATTAAATTTTACTAACCAGAATTGAATGGATGAACCACGTGCAGGACATCAATCAACTGAAATTAGTCTTTACATTACTGAATACATTGACTATTCACAACTTAATTTTGGTTCTTGTCTTAACAGTTTGGATTTAGATGGCGACATGAGAAAGAAGTAATTTCAGGAAAAGGTAATGCTGTCTTTCATTTTACATTACGTTTCTCCTTGATGCTTTTCTTGCTGCTTTTTGACATAATTTTATTAGACATTATTTGGCAATACCAGTAAGTATATCAGATAATAATGGACAATAAGTTGACCTAACTTCTAACTTTGCTGTTTTATGCCACGTAGCTCTAGAGTGCACACTGATCTGCATATATTAAAATTAAGAGAACATACGGTTTATTTTCACAAGGTCAGATTTGTAATGAATACCAACATAATGCATTTGATAATGTAGAATTTCATGGATATGTTTTTTAGCTGCTTTTTTCCAGTAGTTCTATGTTACCTCATTAGTCTTTGATACCTTTAACTGAAGTCTCTCAATACTTTTCCTCAGGAAATAATTTTCTGAACGGTTTCTCCAATGCTGTTTTGCAAAATGGTAACTTTTTAATTAAGAAGTTCCATGTGTGATGTCTGTTTTAGGCAAAATTGGTTTTGAAAGCTTCAGTGGGAATCAGTGGGAATGGTTGTCACGTCTCCCAATCCTGTTTCTAAATCAGTAGCTTATTCTGGCTGCTTCTGATGTGAGTTCTTACCTACGTGTTATTGGGACTTTGCACAGTGGTCCCCATTCCATGGCCTATGCGCATGGACTTTTCCAAGTAGCTGAACAAGCAAGAAAATGATGTGAATGTGTTGCTGTTCTGTGGGTAGATCTTCATACACGTGTACAGTTTTCAGAAGTCATGCATGCACATGCAAGAAAATTGCATGGAGTGATACTGTTGATCAGAACAGTTCTGTAAACAGCTCTACTATAATATGACAAGAAGTTAGAAATGCACTTGTTTTAAAAAAAAAAATTACCATATTTCACAGGAGGAAGTGTGAACATTAATAGTGTGGTTTTTTAAGCTATAAAGATTAAAGCTCCTAAAGGTAGTTGTAGTCATATGTTGCATTCAGCACTACAGATTATATTAACAGATAGTTACATTTGATATAGTTATATGCTTTATTGAACGGTTTAAAAAGATAATTAAAATTAAATGAGAAATGAGTAATTTATGAACAATTATGTCTTCATGGGGAAAAAGAATTTAAAGCTGCATTGTACTTTTAACATCTGTTATGCCATATTTAAAAATGTGGGAGAAAGTGCAGAATTACACATTTTAAGCTTTTTAATGAAATCCTAATGGAAAGCGTACAATTGGAACGTAAGAATTGAGTTAATGAAATTAATGGAAAGCGTACAATTGGAACGTAAGAATTGAGAAATAGTATCTTTCACCACTAAGGGGCGCAAGAATTCAACCTTATCTCGTGTATTAGATGCTCTTTTCAGGTGCAGTTTCAAATGATTGTTTAAAAAAAGGCGTGAATCTCTAATGCCTTTCTTCTGCTATTTTTAAGTATACATCAGTGATATAAATTGCTTTAATTAAATGTAATAAAGCATTAATACCTACCTGTCTGATAATTCACATTAAAAAAGGGGGGGCGCAAGAATTCAACCTTATCTCGTGTATTAGATGCTCTTTTCAGGTGCAGTTTCAAATGATTGTTTAAAAAAAGGCGTGAATCTCTAATGCCTTTCTTCTGCTATTTTTAAGTATACATCAGTGATATAAATTGCTTTAATTAAATGTAATAAAGCATTAATACCTACCTGTCTGATAATTCACATTAAAAAAGGGAGATCATGTGCTTATTTTAGCTGTGACAATAATAGTGGTGATGACACCCACTGGTTGGACTGTACTGTGGTTTGGGGTATGTTAAGAAGGGAACATAGGAATGGGTTACTCACATTTGGTTGCTTTGTTTTCGATGTCTGTCTTTGTAAGGTCATGGAGAAGAAGAAGGGTTAGGATGAGTGAGAGGAGAGGTATCACTTGTATTACTAATTGTAAATGCCAGATTATTTCTTTCTCTTCTTTTCTTTCCCCCTCTAATCTTTTGCCGTAGGTGTTTTGAAAGGAGATCATATTTAAGGAGATGCTGTTGTACCTCCTTAAATTTAAAATGTAACCTTAATGGCAGTTAATGGTGTAATAACGTTGCCAGTTTCAATAAACGGTTCCACAAAATGGGCATTTTCTTAATTAAAATCTTAAGGTAGAAAGCCTACTTTAAATTTTATAAATCAGTGAATAGTAGGCATATAAGTGAGTTGGTCTAAAAATAAATCCTTAAAATGAAAAGCTTTTAAGCTATTTAAAAAATATATTTGACACGCCTTCCCAAGTACTTTTTCTCCACTTTCAAAGCATGAATAGTAAGGTATGGCATAAAATTTCAAAATAAAAGGTATTTCAGGCAAAAGGTGATAGTGGTAAAAGCTTTCTGTAGGAAAATAGGTAACAAATTCATTGGGTAGAGGTGAAACAGGACTTTTTCAGCAATATGCAGAAAGAGCAAAGCTGAACATGTGGGTATATTTGCTGTTTTCTACTTATTTGTATTTGTAGATTAAGTAGTAAAATACTCAAACCAGACATACTATTTGGCAAAATAGGGTTTAATACCTGCAAATTGATCTACTCTCAATTTTTTCACTATTTCATTGAACTAACATTTCACTTTTAGCATAGTAGTGTCTTTCCTAGCCTATTTTATATATGTGTAAATACACATATAATATGCTTTACCTTATTTAAACAAATGTTCTTCCAAACCTGTTTCCATTTATTTTTTCTCAGTCATTTCCTCCATGGAAAATAGGCAGGGTATCAATACCCGGATAGCGCACCATATATCTGTGTACCAATCTGGTACATCTGCGTTCTGATCAAAATGCATTAAAATCAGTCTTTTGGCTCTCTAGATTTCCTTAGTATCTTTAATTTTCAGTACTTCATTTAGCTTCTAGTACTTCTATTTTCCACCTGTTCTGCCTTTCTGCAAGAAGCAGAAGGTGCTAATAGTTTTTGAAAGCGCACATTTAACAGCCAGATTATAGGAGTTATAATTCTGAACATGAAGGCAATAACTTCCCTGCAGCTCATAGCAAGGTGACAAAACTTCAGATGGAAAGGGAATTTTGGGCATACGTTTTTCTTGCTGATTAAATTAGGTAACTGTCCACTCGACACAATGCTTTCTGTGTCTTCCTTTCTTGGACATCTAACTGTGGGAAAAGTCATGTTTCAAGTACTGAATAATCTGGTCCATATTTCCTTTTGATTTGGGTTCTCCATATACACGATGGGGATTATAATGATCTCTTACTTTGCAAAAATATGTTTTTAATGCTTTTATGACATTCAGATATACTAGAGTGAGAAATACTACTGAAAAAGCCTTCAGAAAGAGTGGAATTCTGTATTCAAGTCAAGGTTTGAATATGTGTTGTAGGGATGGCAGTGTGAAAGGAGGGTAAGAGAAGCCTCACTGTTTATACACATATATGGCATGGAGCTTGGATCTGCTAAAAAAAAACCCACTGTGATTTCAAATATTTAGATGATCATAAATGCAAGTAAATGTGTAAGGGCACAGAATTATGGTGGTTTACACAGTCAAGTTCTGGTTTGAAGATATTGTGTATTCTTGTGAACATATCCAGCTTCACATCCAAAATGTAGAATATCCAATATCCAATTTACATTCTGATCTGAAGATATTGTTCCAACTGTATTCTTGTGAACATATCCAGCTTCACATCCAAAATGTAGAATATCCAAAATGGATTTTACATTCTGTAAAGAGCAGCTGATCATAAATAAAACTGATGTATCTCTCTCTTTTCTCTCTGCCTGTTTTTCTGGGTTTGTTTTGGCATTTTTTTCAGAAGATGTGAAGTAAACAGTCTGGTTAAGTTCCAAAAAGTTTTATGTGGTATAAATTTTTCCTTGTAGATTTTTACTTCTTTATGACAGATATAAATTATTCCTGATGACACAGGGTACTGATAGCCATACCTTACATAGGGTTAAACATATTTAATGTATATTAATTTGAAACTTTTTTATTAATGGGAGTACTGGGGTTTTTTTTGGTTCAAGTGTTAGCATTGCAAGTCGTTTTACATTGCAGAACTGAAGTATCTGAGGACACTGCCAATCCATTAGTTAGCAGCTTAAGCAGAACGTTCTGAGGTTAATCGTTCACCAACAGTCCTGCTTGTGAGCCTATTAATACACATCCTTACTGCCAGCTCTGCATACAAATCAGTCTTCTACAAAAGGAATATATGTCTCTCTATTACCGCAATATTGGGAACCCAGGGGTGTAAACAACATTGGTTATGTGCAAACTGTTTTAAAATTAGTGTTGTATTTAACATCATAAACCCCAGGAAGCTTTTAAAGCTGCCGTATAGTTTCTCATAGAATTGGATTTCTTTTTCGTAAAATAAAAGTAAAGTGTTTATGGAAAGTCATTAGAAATTACAAATTGTATGCCCAGTATATCAGGTAAACTAGTAAGGTAATAAGAACATGGGCATCTTAATTTCGTACATATGTGATACTTTGAATAGTTTGATGTCATTAAAGATGAATGTCTGAATCACACCTCCTGATCCATCAGCCTCTGCTAAGTAAGTAATCATTTAAGATCTAGAACGTATCCTAGTGACATTCATTTCTTCAGAGTTCAGTATTAGGCTTATTACTTCATAACATATGCCTTCATCTATACATTGTAAAACACAGTTCAAGTTATGTTCTTTCTTTGCAGATATGCAATATTAGACAAGTATGATTGATTGCTTTGTCATTATCTGTTATTGTTTTCTTAATCTAGATGTTACTTTTAGATTTGGGCTTTTTTATTTGAAAGAAATGGAAAAGAAAAAGCAAAAACTGAGCAAAACTGGACATAACAACCCCAGACCTATGCTTGATAATCATTGAACCACGGTTTGCTGTTTTTGACCTCTTTAAAGGTCAGTTTTCCTGTGGAAATAAGCACTGTGATGAGGAAGAAGGCCTGAAGAGCTGGGAGGTGAATTTTGGTTACGTTGAACATGGTGAAAAGAGGAATGCACTTGTGAAATTGAGTAAGTCAGCCCTTCAAGGATATGTACACTTAAAAGGAGACAAATATCTTGTGCTTTAAAAGCTATCGAGTGAGAACCAATGATAATGATATTAGTTCATGCAAAGTGGAAAATGCTGAATAGGAGATAATTTTGTTAAATTAATTACAGGTAGTATGATGGTCTTGATTTAGAGAGAATGGCTATTATCATTCTATATGACAAAGTTGTTACAGGTTGAGCACTTCATGCTGTATAATTGGTGGTGTCATAAAATTAGAATAACTAATTATAAGCTGTTTTGTATACAAGCATGTCTGGTTTTAACGGACGATACTGCATTGAAAGGAAGGTTTCATCATTGTCATTGCTTAATCAATTATGTGGCTTAGGAATCCATAGGGCTTTGGACCAGACAACTTCTTGCACACCTTCAGCTCTACTAATTTTATTTTTAATACTTATGTTTTCTTCCAAAAATTTTAACTTTAATTAAATCACTTCCTTTTCCAGTCTTGTCTCTTGAGTGGGATTCTCTTATTCAATATGATGTACATTTGGATATGTTCATCAGATAATTAAACTTACCACAGTTTACACAGTTACTTTGTGTAAAACAAGCTAATGGTGTTTTTTTATTTTGTGCACAAGACGCTCCATGTGGCAGCTCTTGGTCTCTGGTAAAGCTCTAAGAGACTTACGGGTCTTCAGTATAATTGTAGAACAATTTGATCTATCCACAAAGATCCATAAAATGGGATATCTGTACATGGTAAGCACTGATACTTTTTTATGAAGAGTTGCCAGTGCTAAACCTGTGATCTTTCTCCAGGTTTAGTAAAATCTGGGTTTGTACTGAAGACCTTTATCATGGTATTTTTCTCAACCCTGGGGGCAATTGCACTGTCACTTTTGTTTTGAAGGAAAAGCTACTGAAATTGGAAGATAATGTTCTGTTTCATATATGTATTAATAAGTTTTGTTAATTATGCTTATCAAATAAAATTGGTGTAATGTTCTCATTCTCTCTTTTTCAGGACTATGTCCAGAATGTTCCTACAAACTAAACTTTCATCACCGGTAATGAAATATTTTTAAAATATGGGGGCTGAATTATTGATAGATTACAGTTATGATGAACAACAAATAGGGGGAGGACTTCAGCTAGTTGATTAGGAACTTCATTTATGCTGAAATAGATTCTGTTCTGGAGTTCTTATAAAGTCACTGGTTTGACACTGTTGAGAGTTAGATATTGTTGTGCTAAGGAAAGTACAAAACCCCTCAAACTGGAAGAATCCCATCCCCACCCCCACGAAAGTTTCCTTTGCTTAATTTCAGCCCAGTGATTATTTTTCTTTTCTGAAAGTTTATGCAAAACACTGTCTTTTTAATTTTACCTCTTGCTGTGTTTAAGAGATGGAATTCTTTTCCTTTTCTTAGAAATAGTGGTTTTGTGTGTGAGTCAAGTGACTGTGCTGCGAAATTTTGAATTTGAGTATTGTGCTTTGAAATTTTGAATTTGAGTATTTGTTCTTCTTTGAGAATCACTTATTAATAGGAGAGAAAAACAGTGAATTTTGAACCCGTAAAATGTGTGTGTTAAGATTTTATTTGATTTTTATTATCTATAATCTTACTGAATTCCACAACTATTGATGCTCAGTTTTTATGATTTTCTGAATCTCGATGTGGCATTAACTTAGTTGCATGGCTCAGTAATTAAGCCGTATGCTGAAAAGCATATGAAAGGGAAACCTTTGAGCTAGGAAATGATTTCTTTTTTAAAGTAACGCAAATCAAAGGTCCATCTAGATGGATATATGCAAGATAGTTAATTAATCCATTTTAAAAGCTAATTCATATTCAATTTCATTAAAGCACTATTGTGGGCACATATTAAGAAGGAGAATTAACCAACAGTTTAGTTTGATTTGTCTTGCTTCTTTTTGGAACTAAAATTGTAAAACCACTTGAATTCAGAATAAGCACGGTCAAACATTTTCTCTTTGTCAACTGCAGAGTAATACTTATTTTGAAACAATTTTAGTGACGACTTTGTGCAAAGAAGCAGGAAAAAGTTAGCCGGTGTTCATACAATAAGCCTATATAAGTAATGCTGAAAATAAAATACAGGGGTTGTTGGTCTGCAGCAGGTTCTTAGGCTTGAGATTCTTCTACCTCAGGTTTTGCCGCTATCAAATACGAAAATATATTTTAAAACCAGTATTAACTGTGTTTTTCTCATTACATATATACAAAATTGTTTGCTAAAAGAAAAAATAAGATTTCAATATAAATAAGAATTTGGCACGTTATAAAATTATTTTCTGTATTTAATCTTTGATTTCCAATTCACTGGTTTTGTTGCCTGTATCAGTGTCATTTTAGCAGCTTTAGCATTTCCTGTCCTTTGTCTTTAGCTATAGAGCTTTAGTGTTTCTATAGCACTTTTCATTTTAACTAAATTAATTTTGAGTTTAACTAGTGATAGGTTTCAGAAAAAATGAAACTGTTTGAATTAAATACTTAAGATTTACTGTTGCTTGAGGAGTACATGTAATAGAGATGTACGTTCATTTTTTTTAAAGGAGGAAAGAAGTCAAAGCACACAAGAAAAGAGGCACAGCTGTAGCAAACTCCAATGAGCCAAAAGTTAAGAAGACACAATTATCTTGTTCAGAAAAAAAGTCAAAAAAAAAGACCCATAAAAATAAATTTAAATTTTAGACCTTCACTTCAATTTTTAAAATAGTCAAATACGTTAGTTGAATCTTAGTTTTGCTATAGCTACATATGTAGAGATATAGATGTATAATTATGTATAAATATAGATATGTAACTTACTTGACTTTGTAACACAGGTAGTCAAAAAGATAAATTTCTTAGGTAAAATTTCCTAGGTGCACAAAAAAGATAAATTTGGAGGAAAAAAAAAAGATTTCTTATATTTTACAGAGAGGGAAAGCCTTTTGAAAAATATGCATTGCAAAGAAAATTTGTCCAAGAATTGGACATTGCATACCAGAAAGGGTTGTGAAGTATTTAATTCCTTGAGGCTTTGGGGTTGAAAGTCTTTTGGAAATGTTAGATAACCTTTTTACACCACAGATCTTGGGATAACGTATTTGAGCTCAAACTGATGACCTTTGAACTCATGCAAAAAAAATCTTTTAACTTTAGTGTTTGCTTGCTTTCTTTGAATGTATGGTGTGTGCGTGCATGTGCACATGTTTATGTGTAATATATTGTGATAGAAATATCCTTGTAAACAATTTAAGATAATACTATTTTTTAAATGGTGTTTATTTCCAGATCAGGTTTCTTCAGAAGATTCAGATAATTCTGATAAAGGTAAAGTACTTGAATATCCTCTGCATTTTATGTTTTTGTAATAAGTTGTATTATTTCATGGTCATTTGTCATTGGTCTTAGTTTTATTCGCTGGCGGTTTTAATATTTTATAAGATGATAAGAATGCTGTGTGAAAACAAGCAGAGATATGAAAGATCAAAATAATTACTTACAAATTCTTGGAGAAAAACTGTAAGGAATTTTAAGAAGGCAATCTTTTAAGTTTAAGTAAGAAATAAAAATGTAGGCAGATAACAGAATGGAAATAATCAGAAAAATGAGAGGTCAGGTTGTTCCAGAAAAGAGTAGAGGGTGCAAAAATAGGTACATTGTTCATAATCGCATGGGTCCAGGTATGCAAATAGGTGCTGTGTAATGTGTGCTGGGTAAAGAAAGTACTTTTCCGATATAGTAACTACTACATTTCCTTTCAGGGAATTATACAAATATGTACTGTACTCAAAAAATTAATAGAGTTTAAATAAATCCTAGGCTTTAACTAAAGTCTTTTCCAGCTACCACCTGTAGTATCTCAGAGACCTACTTGTTGCAGGTGGCGGCACTCAGTGACTCTTTAGGCACTGGTTGTCTCTGTGTCTCAGTAATTCCAGTCCCCAGTTTCTTTTTTGATGAAACAAGCCCCATCTCCTGGTCATGCCAATTCTTGCTGCAGACTGTCTAGAAGGGATTGAGTGTTTCTACTGATTGCCCTGCTGTGCTATACATTTTTAGGAATGTCCTCCGCACCTACATTTTCCCAGCTGGATACAGGAAGACCTGAAGCAGTTTACTTATGACATAGACCATGCCCTAAGTCTCTGTTTTGTCAGGAAAGCTCTATTGGACGATTGGGGTTTTTTTAGGTCAGGGCATATTTCTGATAACGTGATTTTTTTTTTTGGTTTTCACTCCTTCTGTATACTTACACAAAACAGTTATGCAGTAATCCATGTTTTCTGACAATTTCACTGATAAGTTACAATTGATAAAAGTTGTCATTCAAGTAGAAGTAAAGTAATTGATTCATTTAATATCATGAGCTGAAACTATTGTAATTCTGGGTTTGTGATTATAAACCCTTAATTTTAGGAGCAAAGTGCTATGCTGCTGTTGTGTCAAGATCAGTGTTTTGACGTGATTGTTGTTAAGTTTGGCCAAAATATTAGTTCATGATATCTAAGAGTCTTTTTGATGCTGTATTGAATAATATTGGAAAATGTTTTCATTTTTACTTATGCAGAGTAAAGTGTTCTTTTTATTCTCATGGTTACAATTAAACGTTGCTCCTAGCATTATACCATCTAAATAAAAAAAAAGATAAATTATTTTGAAATTTATTTCATAAGCACTTTAAATTTTTTAACAAATTCAGATATAAGCGATGCACAAGATGGTCCTTCAGATGCTGACTTTTGGAAAGGTGCTCTACAAGAAGCGGATGAAAAATCACGGTTAGTTTGATCTAGTGAACTTGTAGCTAGTAAAACATACTGTGTCCATTCAGAACTGAAAAGGCAGAGATTTTTTCCTGAGTGTTTTAATGAATATTCTGACATTTAAAATTATGTCAGATCCCCTTCCATGTAGTGAACGTAAGAATGTTTTTTTTTAAAGAGGAGACATACACGACACTGGAGGGGAAAGCTTTGTCAAGGCACTACTGTGCCACTGCTGTCTTACCCCCTACCATACCATTAACTATCTTAGAAGTAAATCCTAACAGTCAACTCACTGCTATTGCACAGAAGGGGAAATGTGAAGGGTATTGGAAAGTATTGAGTAAGTCAAAATGGTCTATACCAGCTACAAATTCTAATCAAAAGTCTGCTGAATCTTTTTCATATGAAGATTATCTCCTAGATACAGATCCAAAGCAGAACTTTCTTTGACTTTTTTTTTTTTTTTTTACAGGGAGGAGGAGTTCGATGAGTATTTTCAAGACTTGTTTCTCTGAAACTTGAAATTGATGTAGGCTGATTTTCTTCATGAATTGTTAAGATGGAAGTCTGGAAATCCAGTCATAATAAGGGACCAGAGACCTCTTTCTGCCAGCATACCTTTTCTACAGTCACTTGTATGAACCATCTCAGTAGATTATCTTCATAGAAGGCTTCAAGTCTAAAAACTTTCTTTTTATTGTGGTAGGCTCTATACTCATGAAATAAGAGAAATAATTTTTTCAGTTCAGTGCAAAAGATATATGGCACCCAAACTTAAAAGTAGGAAGGATGTAAACAAACAAGAATATAGTTTATTGACATTACATTAAGGAAGCTGGCTGCTTTTTATTTCATCCCAAACTTCTGTTATTGTCAGATTTTTGGAAAGGGGCATTTTGGAAGATTCTGTTATTAGTTTAAAGCCATACACTTTAATATATTCATATTTCTAATTTATTAAACAAGAGTTAATAGCCTTAAATTTATTGGTCATGTAGACTTTAATATTCAAGTATGAGTGTCTGTAAGTATTTTCAAATGCTATTGGAGAAGTTCAGTTTTTATCGAGTATGTATTTTGCTTGAATTAAGTAAACCATATCTGAAATGTCTCCCCTACTCCTTAGAAAAGTTTAGTTCATTGTGACTTTGTTTTAAACTTTAGTTATAATATGATGTGACTCATAATTCCACTTACAAAAATCTGGTTGGTTGGTGAAATTTTTGATGTAAAAAATAAAGTGTATGGCTTTCTACTGGAGATGTACATGCGACTTGTATGTTATCTATGGTTTCTGATCTCCTTAACATTGATTGAATGTTAATCCTTCTTTAAAGTGTAATCCCAAATATACAAGTAAAGAATGTATATTGCTTGAGAAACTTACTGGATTCATCTTCATCTTCAAATTGCAACACAACTTTAAACATTCTTTATTTTATGTTTCCAAAGAAACAGTCTGCACATGAATAGTTACAGTGGTTATTTTCTTTGTCGGATGAAAATTACTTTAGAGTTAAAGGACAAACTTTTTTTAAAATAAATGTTCATGTTAATCTGAGGAAAGTTAATGTTGTATAAAATATATTTTTGATAAGTACTTCCCACTGTAGATATATTTATAGAAAGTATTTATAATAAGTATTTGATGTGGAAAATGTAATAGCAGAGGTGGTTGCAGTGTATTTATGAACGTTTTACATGCACTCATATGAATAAGTTGAGAACTCTTATTTACAAGTATTACTTAACAATAATTACATTTTAAACAGTTTGTACTTACATAATAGATGACAGTACAAGGACATATTTAGGGTGTCCTTGAGTAAGAAAGAAACGTAGCCTTGCACGAAGGCTTCTTTAGGTAAGAAGGTAGATTTAAAGGTTAATTCTCTGTCATCTTGCAAGCTTGGTTGAGAGTCAAATCCAATCTGCAGCAATCTGCTTACATGTATGCAACTTGCCCAAAGGGGCTTTTGTCAAACGTGTTGCTATATTTGTTGCTTCAAGTATTGTATATTATGTGTTCTGGATAACTAACTCCTCTTTGGGTCTTCAAAATAGAGTTATGAAATAGTACAGTATACATATTAAATACATAATTTAATACAGTTTGAATAAAATTACATGATTAAACAACCTTGAAATAGCTTTCTTTAGTATCTGCATTTAATACAGAAAATAATACATGATACCCAGTTTCATGGCATAACTAAGTTTGCGTAAAGTGTTTGGCCCATTTATAAATAAGTGTGTAATAAGTGGGAATTTTTTTGTGGATTCCTTTCATTTTGGGTAATAGTTGTACACAGTATCTATGTTCGTAGAGCATTCTTAGAGAGGTGTATATAATACGGCAAATAATTCAATCATTCTCCCTTCTCTGGCTGCTGAGGGCCCTTCAGAGAAAAAAAGAAGTATGGCTCTGCTTTCTTTAAAGGGGGAAGAAAAGTGGCAGGATTGAGTCTGCGTGTCAAACTTGTTTGTTGCAGGAACTGCATTTGACATCCATCTACGCTTAGATTTGGAACTGGTTCCAGTGAATACTCAGATCTGTGCATAATATACTAGCCGTTTTCCTTCCTTCATCTGCAGGAGGAGTCGGCTTCATGAGACCTGAGTAGAAGGTATGGAGCGGACTTTGTCATTCTTCAAGAACAGAAGGTTTTGGTAGGGAGATCGTTGTTTATGAGGAGCTAGTTTGTGTGCAGTCTGTCTTCTTGGTTGTAGAAAGGGAGGTAGTGTGAATTCTGATGTGCTCTACTTCTGCTGTCCTCTCCCTCCAAGGTTAAATTGGTGGCAGTTCATTGGTTTTCAAATACTGTCATTTACTGCGTTTTAAAAAAGGTGCATTGGAAGTACATGAGCCTTTTAAAATGCCTTTGAATGTAGATCCTGCTGTAGATATACTGGTACAGGTATCTTAGTCAACTCTTACTTGTATGCAAAGTATGATGTTTACGGTCTGCCTTTTTAGATTTTTACAATAAAAGGTGGTCAGTTTAGGAACTGTGGGCAGGGCCATTTGCACATGGGCAAAAGAGTGGTTTCTCTGAGCTATGGCTACAATTTACAGGTTTATCCTTAGTAGTTTTGAAAAAATACTGTGTACCACGGACCTGCTTTTGATACATATGAGCCAGGGAATTGTGTTGTGCATTCCTAAAGTGAAGGAGATGGTTACTCTAGAACTTCATATAGTATTGAGAATGAAGGAAAAGGACAATTCCAGATTAAGGAAATACACATAATATAAAAATCTAAATATACAAGTTACGAAAATCGCAATGTTTTGTTTGAATTGTACATGTTAGATTTCATTCAGTAATTTCATATAAGATCTGTCAGAATTATTTTTTTTTTCTGGACAGTGCAGAAGTTACATATTTTAATAAAAATACCGTATATAAATTGAGTGACATGAAAAAATATCTAGAGCACACAGTTAACTCATTTTGCAGCATTATTTTTTCTTTTAATTTTCCAGTTTTTAATTGTAACTGTTTGTTTACTCCATTAAAAATTATTTCCAGCAAATAGCAAGTGTTTAAGAGAATTGTTAAGAGATCGATCTATACTATTCTATGCGAAGCAGAAATCCACTGGGGCTCATTGAAGTTCTTTGTAGATGTCTTTTCTCAAGCAGAAATAAGAGAATTGTTAAGAGATCGATCTATACTATTCTATGCGAAGCAGAAATCCACTGGGGCTCATTGAAGTTCTTTGTAGATGTCTTTTCTCAAGCAGAAACAAAAACAGTGTCTGAGACAAAGAACTACAAAATTATACATGTTTTGGATTTTCCATCCTCTCCACTTCCGCCACCACCTCCAGCTGCATTTTCAGCTAAAAAACAGAGAAGGAAAGTGAATATTTTCTGTTAATTTTAGCTGCTCTAATTTCTTGTTAAAAAGGCATTGCTTTTATGATATGCATATGATGTGTGTTTTGACCTTCTGAAAGTTGAATGTGCTTTCACTATTTGTCTGGGAAAATGGAATAAGAAACAGTAACACATGCTATATATACCTATGTGTATATAGTGTAGCAGTTGATAGCAACATTTCTCAAAGGACCAAACACACTGAACCACTCTTACTGGAAAGTTCCAGTAGTTAAATATATATAACTCTGTCCCACACATACAAAACTGAGGTATGCAAGCCATGCAAAAGAAATAAACTGTGGGATCAATATAATCTGTGAATCTATTTTTGAAGCAGATGATACAAAAACTTTAATTTGACCTAATTGCATAAGCTTTTATCCAACCCTACATGAATCCCTTTGTAATTACAAATTGAGAGACACTTTTTATGTTTGTTATCTATAGCTACTGATTTTGTTACTGTCTCTCTCAAATGATTCCACAGATGTTCGTTGGTCATAGTTAAGATTCTTTCAATATAATAAATTGCGTTTTCAGGTTCATTTAAGGTAAGATACCAATATTAGAATTAAAACTTACATTTGAAAGCTGTGGATCACCATGTTACTAGGTCATTTTCGACCCTTTCCACCTGCATTGAAACATGTCACATAATCAGTGTCCTACCCTCTGTAATTTGTGGATATAATCAACACTATGTTACTAACTATGTATTTTATTTTCTTAGTTTAATACTGTATTCTGTTTCAGTTTCCGTTCTGAACTTTCCACTGTAGTGGTTCAGCAAATATCTTTATTTTGTTTTCTGTCTACTGAATGGCTAAGAATACCCAGGTCAGTGTGATCTAGAGAAACCACTGTGGTTCAGCATGTATCAAATTATTGTTTGTATGAACTGACTTAACAAACCCATATATTTACACGGCCTTGATTTGAGAGTGTCAGATCTGTTCTTCACAAATGTGCATGGCCTCATTCCAGTGCACATTTAAAAAGATGCAAAATAATTCACTTACATTTTGTGATACCAAATGCAAAGGTCAGATCCTTAGCTCCTGCAAATCAGTCCGTCCATGCTTGCCTGTGTAAGGTTCCTTGTGGGAAAACACTTCTTTCCTTAAGCCAGTGACTAAGTGATTCCAAAATACCAATGATGTAAGATGGTCCTAACTTCAAGTGGAAGTAGAAATACCTGAGTCTTCCTAAATGTATAATTTAATTTTTACTTAAGAACCTTATGCTTAAGGGCATAGGATCAGACTTTAGTAACTATACTCTTTGCCAAGAAAGCAAATGTATAAGGAGGTTTGTGTGTAGGTCCCGGGTTGATTTGTTTTGTTTTGCTGCTATTTCTGTGAAGTTCAGATGCTTACATTCCAGTGTAAGGAAAGAGTACTTTGTTCCTACTCACAACCCGCTAGTTCTCAGCAATAAATTAATCTTAAATAAATAAGATTATATGATTACTTGCAAAAAAGTGTCTTTAAAAATAAATTTGGGAGACAATGGGGTGGGCATAATTTCTGTGAAAGTGTGTGTAAGTGGTATCACAGTGTGAGCAGGCCAAAATATTTTTGGTAATTTTATTACAATAATAATGTTTGACTCATTTTATTAAGCTTCTCTTTCAAAAATCTGCTTTGATTAAATTATGTAGCTTAAAGTACTCTTTTAACCACTTTGCAACAACATTTTTTTTTATTTTAGCCTAGTATAATTTCTTTTAGGAGCCAATAACTCTCTAGTTCCACTTCACACTCTGACAGTAACTTGATGGGTGGCCTCGAGTAGCCTCTCTTTTGTGTGAAATGTGAAGAATACTCACCTATTTCCCACAGACACCGATTAACAAATAAATTATTCAGTACTATTTTATGTTTTAAAGAAGTGAAACACACACTTAGAGTAAACTAACTTTTCTTCTTCGAACCAGCTGACAATAAATCATTCTGTAGTAATCACATGTGTTTTTGTTTTAATCTCTGAACCTTTTCAGTCATCTCAGCTGATTGGCAGAGCTGTTGACCTGCTGTTCCACATACAATACAGAATAAAAATAACTGGCTCACTTCAATCTTACACTTGAGTGATAGGTTCTCAGTTTCTATAAAATAAGATTCTCTTCTAGGTTATCAGAGGCAGAACCGTACTTTCAATTTTAGGACTTGGGCTGTCTTAGGAAGATTAGTGTTAAATTTGTAATATGAGAGAGTGTATTTCAGCCAAGAAACTGATGGTAGGGAACTAGAGCCAAAAGCTTTATCTTAAACTTGGAAGAGAAGTGGGGATTTGCGCTGCTTTTTTATGTTCCAAATGCACACTATCCATTCCCATCTCTTTTCCTTATGCTTTTCATTTTCAACTTAAACAAAGCACCTGAATACATTTGGGGCTGATGCCACACAGAATTTTGATACATCTCTATTACTTCAGGTGATTGCAACATTTACAGATCAATGTTTAATTACATTCAGTTTTAAGTCTTAAGACAAAAGAAATTTTACATTCCTTTCACTTTTGTGATGGTCATATTTTCTGTAATTCTGCAGTTTAGAAAATTAGGTCAGTGTACTGGATTTGTGTAATCTTTAAAGGTTACTCCTCTTCCAAGTAAAGATAACACTAATTTGGCTAATTCAGAACTTGCATACCATTAGTATAAAGTTTAATAGAATATCACACAAGTGCACTGCATGTGTGAATTTGACAGAGAGAGAGAATATGTTGACTGCCTTACACATATATATAAATGAAAACCTTAGAAGTTACTTAACCTTTTTTGGCAGCTGCTTCTTCATCCTTTTTCTTTTGTTCCTCAACAACTTTCATCTTCTCTTCATATTCATCAGCTCGTGTTTTCCATTCAACCCTGTTGTTTTGAAGACCATCAAACATAGGTGCAATTTCCTTGTGAAACCTTGAGAATTCCTATACAAACAATTTAAATTAGTAAATTAGAAATTTGTAAACACTGATGATTTTGCAGTCTGAATTTGTGGAAATACTGCTGTTTTGCAGAGAAAACTAACTTCCATTTTTCTATTAAATCTAATTCAGTATGTATGCTAGATTAAATAATTTTATTTGATTTAACATTTTTTTCAAGCGCTTGTTCCATCTCTGGTAGTGGGTTTTCTGTAGAAGAGAAAAAATTTTAACAGAAATAATGTGAGTACCTGCTGGTGCACATTCGAAAGCATGTTCTTGGCCATGCAGTGGTGGCATATTATTGGAAATACCGTGTTGGGATAATACCCTATTGTGCACATAGTCAGTTAGAAAAGATCTGAATTATATACTGCACATTTTAGTATCTTCCCTAATCCCACATTTGATAGTCAGAGTCATATAATACAATTATGACTATGATACATGATATTTTATCATATTATTATCAGTATCAGGATATAATAAAAAAGTCTAGTATCCTATAGTATATTCCAAGCAGATGGGGGTGTATCTGAAGATGTTAAAATATTACATGCATAATACGCAAAAAAATGTCTGCATGACATTTTGGGATAATATTAAAAGCTAGACAGGGATTAATAATGTTGGCATTTCAGTGCCTTACAGAAGATACAGAATATCTATATTTCCAGAATATTGCGGGTTTCCTATTCCCTTTGCTCTACCATTAACTGCTTTCTGTAACCATCCACACGTTGCATACTTATATTAAATGGGACTGTGAAGAATCAGACTGGGCTTTCTAGGTCTTTCAAGGTAGTAGCAAAACGTCAGTGCCCTCAAGTTTCACTGAGATCTTCACTTTTTATGAATTTGCTTCACATCTCCTGAATTTGCTTTGTGGGAGCAATTCTTCTGAGTAACAAAAGATTGAAAAATTGTGGCGGTCGTGATAGTTGATTACCCTGTGACCAAAAGTCCTGCTGCTGTCTAGAATTTTTTAACTGCAGCAGTTTGTCACTAATTGTGCCATCAGAACTGCTGCAGTGGGAAAACAAAAAAAATTAATTCTTACCTTGTACACAAATGTACACACAAAATCTATGAAACCAACTTGGAGCTTAGGTAGTTCATCTCCTTTGTTTCTGTCCATCATAGGCAAGAACAGAATAGCAGTAATTTAGATTATGTAGATACCATGCTTGTTGGTATAATGATCTAGTAAGCATCATGGACCATTATCTATTCAATGTTTTAATAACAGTTAATATTGCTTAACACAATTAAATTATTTAGTACTTACAATTGGTTGTTGCTGTAGCACAGTTCGTTCCAGGTCACCTTGCTCCCAGAATTCATTTGCAACCATGAGGGCAACCTGAATAATCACAATTCAGTGGAAGTGTCAGCAGAAAGCAATAAATTTAAATAAATAAATAAAAGAACACAGCTTTCCAGAAAATGTGAAAATGTTGATTAACCAAGAACTGGCATATTACTGTTTACTACTTAACTATTACTACTAACTTCCCTTCCACAAAGAGAGGACTTATTTCTTGCTAGCTGCGTTCTCTCTTGAGTAGTTTAAAAAGTTCACCAGAAATAGGGAGTTTTGGTCAAACACAATAGAATTCCACTCTTTAATCCCTGTAGAGATAGTCAAGGACTTCTTTCAAAAATTGTAGACACCCTCTGGTGTACTTAGGCTTTTTCCAGCAAATTATCTCTACCAATATTCTGGTGCATGCTGAGTAAATGATAGATTATTGTCAACAGGAACAAGACAGTATTAGCAACATAACAGAATCTTCTAGTACCTGTAATGTGTATTACTTAGAAGGCTCCACAAGCATCTTGCAATTGTATTTTGATTATGCGTTGTTAAAACCTATTCCTGTAAGGCTAAGTGATGAGCTTCAGCGTGATGGTCAATAAGTACTGAAGTACTTGCAGTACTTATGTACAAAGCAGTGTCACACTGTATTACAGAATTTATTTTTAGCATGTTTAAGCTACTTTGAAATGGCACCAAGATCTACAGAATAGACACAATTAATTCAAATTATACTGTTGTTAAATCTGTGCCTTAAAAATACCTGAAAAATAGCAAAAGTTGGATAGCAGAAAAATAACTGTGTAATATTTAAGGGTAGCTAGAACAGCTGACAGAATCAGGGATGCCAGTTTTAGCTGAAGGACAAATAGGGAAGGGTGGAACAACTGTAGAGTGGTTGGGGAGAGGCATCGTGGAACCCTTACACTCACAGTGACAGAAAAACAGGTTGTTTTCTGGAAGCACAGTTGGGTGCAGATACTTAAATATATGAAATTATAATAAGTAATTTTTTTTTAAATTATCATGCACCAAATAGGCAGTAAAACAGATAGCAAATGCAGTATTGTCTGTTCGAAAAGTACCTACCTTACTTTGCACTTCCCAAGGCTTGGTTATAGCAGACAGGTCACATCCAGTCATCATCATAGCCCTTTGAAAACACAAAACAAAACAGGAGCATAGTTAGGATGGTGACAGAAAAAAAAAAGTCTAGATTTTTTAAGGAACTAAGATACCTAAGATGCAGATGGATGCACATTTTGCACACTTTGAGAAGATTGTAGACATCCATTTCTAATTTAAAATCATGATTATGCTCATTATTGGACAATAACATAATTTACATGTTGAGGTGCCTAAATTCTTTTAAAGTTTGGACCTAGATAACTGATTGAATAAAAAATAAAATATTAGCCACCTACATGATGACTTCTTTTTTGGTTGGGTCAATAGATATGTATTTAATTGCTTCCTCTTCTGTTTCCATTTTTTCAATTGCGTCCACAATCTTTTGAAACATAGTTCTTTTCCTGTTAAAACATACCAATAAACCATATATAGTTCCTGCATTAAAAATGAAATAGAAAACCATATTTCTGATATTTATGCTTTTCCAAAGTAGTATCCTAGTCATAGTAGTACCAGAGTGACACTTTCTTCCTGTTGAACTCAAACTCTTCAGGTAACCTAGCACATTTAGATTTTGCTATATACCACTGACAGGTAAAGTATTTATGTCAGAATTCCTGACAAAGAAACAAATAACCAATTTCCTAACTCTTCATATTAAACTGTTTGGGGTGACATTCTTATTTCTTTAGTATTATGTTTGTTACTTCCTGTAACATAATGAATTGGGAAAAGTGAAGCAAATACTAATAAATGTTCTTCTACTCCCTCCCCTCAAAAATCCAAAGAAGCACTAAGACCTGACTGAGAAGAACTTTGAAAGACATAAAGGTGTCTTGCTATTGCTTAATAAATCTCTTAATTTGCATTTAGAATGAATGAAATAATGGAATTACTGTTCACTAAAATTTAATAACTGCTGTTGAGCAATTTACTGAATTGTTTCCTGTCTCCTGGCTTTAAATTGTCCCAGTCATAAGACATCTGGACCAAAACAAAAGGCTCCATATATCTTTAAGGAAAATACCCATTATGAAAGCACATTAAGTCAGTAACTTAGGAACAGGATGGGTGATTTGATATTTGGAGTCTTTGGCATATTTAGCACTGGGATCAGTTGATGTCTGCAGTTTTGTTTTTAAACCAGCATCTTAATTTCCGTGTCATAAGCATACTCCTGTTTAGTATGAGTAATTGTAGTATGGTACACTGAATATCACACACGCACACAACCTTACGATTAGGCTACAGAACCCACACCTCTGAAATATAGTGTTTGCTGTACCTAAAAGCATATTTGAATGACCTACGAAATGTGTACTAAGTATTATATACATTTGTGTTCTCTAATCGTAAAGCTTATAATGAATCTAAGAATGTCTCTCTTTTTACAAGAATTAGACTGAATGACAATTTTAAATATAGCTCTGTACTCTGCATATAAACATTTCTGTACTCTGCATATAAACAACTGAAAACTACAGTTATAAATTGTATAGGATTGACATTTTTTTCAGTAGGAAGTTATACAGAATTTAGTACTTACTTGAAATACAAAGCCAAGTCAGTTGCTATTATTGCAACTTCAAATAAGTGCAGAACAGTTTCAAACTGGCGCTTATTTAGGTTCTGGAAGATGTTTAAACTCTGCAAGATGGAAAGTTTATGAATTCAATTCCTTTTATAACATTGTCTTTGGTTTGTACTATACAGGTTGCCTCAGAATAGTATAACAAAATTGGCCAACTACCATCCCTAAATTAAAATAATGCTACAAATGAAAAATTATTCAATTGGTAGAGATGGCCCTTATTCATGGCTAATAAATGGCTAAATAACTGTGTGAATGGTAGGTGGATCTAAGATGCTGCCCCCAGAGGCTGCACAAATAACTAAATCCACAGTTATTCAAACAGTTGCAAGTCCTGCTATTGCCATATATAAATTAAAACCAAAGAAAACCACCTGTATCCCACATAATTAATACAGAAATGGCAGTTCGCAATATTTTCTTTACAGATCACATTCCATAAACTTAATTTTCCTAGACTCTTTAAAGCTTCACAGTAGACACCTTTTCCTCCTGTTAACCTGGGTCAGCACAATTGCCTGCAGTGCTGTTGGGGACCTACTATAGCAAGTGCAATGGCCTTTTCCTCAGGCAAAGGGAGTTAGAGCATCATGCTCAGCATTTTTCTAAGTGTGCTGGTTTTCCTTCCTTCTTTAACTGAGGGGACAATACCTGTGAGAGCATGGGGTGCAGCGATGCCGCTTTTGAGAGCCTCCAGAGATCCTGACAACTGCTCCAGCAAAAAGCAGGGGTTAGTCCCCAGCATCTCACATTTGAAAAAGTACATTGCCGTCAATAAAGGTAAAGGTGGTTTCTGGTTTTTTTTAAATCATAAATCATCTGTGGTTTTTATGATCATTGTGCTACTGGTTAGTGTGAGGATTTAGTCTGTGGCCTCACGAGGTCAGAAATAGCACCATCACAGGGATTAGAAAATGAAAAATGAAGGTGGACGTGGGTGCCTACCATGCAGCTGTGAACAAGTGGGATGGAAGGGGCACATGTGTTCAAGCCTTGCCTGTAAATCTCTTATTTCCCTGCAAAATATGTAGTAGAGTTGTAAATAGTCTCTTCCCTCGTAGCCAGGACAGAGCCAGGCACCGCTGAGGGAAGGATGGCCGATCCCTGCCAGAGGAGCAGGGCTTCGCAGTGCAGAGGGCCCCAGCGGGCTGCACTGCTGCCATTTTGTTGAGCCTGAGGAGACTGCGGTGGGGAGCCTCATCTCTGCAGCTGCTGGGGAAGGGCAGCTGAGGGCATCTGCCTAATTCAGGGAAGATCAGTAATGGGAGCTGCAGCAGAGCCTCATGATGCCTTCTCTGTTTTAGCAGGGTAAGGTGTGGGGGGGGTCTGGCCTGGGGTTAAGGGGGCCCTCCATAAACAGCTCCATCCCTTTGCTCCTCAGCTGCCAGAGCCAGCAGCTGAGCTCAGGCCTCCTGAACCAGGGGCAGCAGCTTAATTACAACATTCTGTATGTATGTATTGTATTTTCTGCTTTGGTTTCAACATTAGTTGTTTTGTGAAAGTGGAAAAAACCTGAGAAGTGTGAGTGAGGCCCAGAGGAAAACCTTTCTATCTTGAGTGAGTCTATTCCTGGTGGAATTACTGATGTTTCTCTAGAAGTGGACAGTGCATAAGAATTTGGCTTAAACTTCTGAATTTTAGCATGATTTCTTAATCTGGGCCTAGAGGAATGAATGACACACAGTGAAATTTGTAACACCATAACTTAATTGGATCTTTTGTGTTAATTAGTGTGAGCAGAAGGTTCATGCAGACGTACCTCATCTTGCAGTAGGGTTTTACTGTACTCTAGGTGATGCCTTTCTAAAATGGAAGAGCCATGGAGTTTTGCCAGCGGAGCAGCTGACCTGTTGAAAAAGAAGCAATTTTTTATAATATTTTGGAGGCAATATTTTTGATTCAGGATTCAGATTTCTAGGATTAAAATGCTTCTGATCTGCATGTTCAATAGTTTAATCTATATATCTTAACCATTGGTATGATGCAGAGCAAAAAAAAAAAACTTGCTTGCCTTCACTCTTGTGACTGAGTAATGATGGAAATTGGAGAGCACTGCGTGTTCAGTGCCCACTAAAAGGCATGGTTAGGTGCCTCAAAACTCAAAACCTGTGTCTTTTAAAACATGCCTCTATTTTGTCTTGCACGTTCAGTTTTGCTGTTTGTTTAATCTACGCACCTTCTGTGTACCTTAAAAATAGCCTTTATGCATCTCTTGGTATTTATTGTATGGCATGGCTTTTGAACTTGTCTGTCTGTAATGACTGTGGGTCATGTACTCTGTGATTCAACTTACTGTAAGTAAGTTAAATCTAAAGTAACAGTATAATGGAGTTTAATTCCTTTAATGCCCTTGGGCTCCTCCCCTCCCCCAAAATCACCATTTTATGGTCTGCGCACGTCCTGACAGCTCAAGTATGTTCAATCTTATCACAGAGCTCAAAGCAGTCCTCTGACGTTGGGCTAAGCTTCAAGCAGAGGAAATTCTGCGTCAGACTATGGTAGTGGGAGGAAGGGAGAAAAGTCCTATCTATGTAGGCTCCAGGTGGTTCTGCGTGTTTGGAAGTGTATTTTCCTCCTTTCTTCCCTTGGCTAATAACTCAGTTCCTCAGATAACCCAAGGCGGATTGCTACGTGCTACCTGTATTTTCTGACTTGTGATTAGGGCTGTCGTGGTAAAGCCTGATAACTTTTATAAATAACTTTACTGCGTATGACCTCATGTAGAGGGCTTTCAGCTAGGGAAGACCACAGTAGGAAGATTCAAAACCTCCCTTAAACTTATTTGGATGAGAGGCAATCCGCTGAATAAGAATCAGCGTCTGTCATTCTCTCTCCTACGTTACCTGGAGAATCCCTGAGAATAATCAGAAAATCCCCATGCTCCAGCATGCAGGCTGAAACGCCTCCTCTGGGAGGAGCATATCCAGGGTCAGAGGAGGAGGATGAATCATTCTGGAGATACAGTTGGTGGGAAACTGTACTCAGAAAATCATGGTTATAATCTTCTGGTACACGTGACATTCTGAGAAACCTGTGTTCTCTGGCTAGCACATAGAAACAAGCACTAACAGATCACGTAAAAGACTAAGTGGTAGATCGTTCACTCTTCAGGGTCTCACCATGATATGTAATGTTGTAATGAAAACGTAAATTTAAACCAAAATTAATTAATACTGGTTTATAACAAGCATCTACTAATTAATATTGTTTGATAACAAACAAGGGAAAAATCACAAAGAAATCCTTCAGAATATTTTCTCAGAACAAAAAGGAGCATGAATTGCAAAGCTTAACCTCATGATGTGTAACTTACTGCCATGTGGACTCAGTGGCAGAACGCAAGCTCTGTGGCTCAGAATCCTGTATAACATGAGGAGATTTCACCTCAGGAAAGGACCTACATCAGTCAGTAAACTGAGTGGGCGGGAACAACTGAGCTAGTCAAATCGGACAGTAGAAAACAGAGAAAAAGAATGCATCTTAAATCCTGTCTCCCTCTAAACTGGCCCTTGTCTATGCCACATCCTGAATCCCTCTCCAGAAAAGCGCTTATGCCCTGTCTTGAAAAAAAGTAATCCAGTTGGGGATTTTGATTTACTTTTCTCATTTGTTTGTGGCCTCATGTGTGTGAGGCTCTGCTACAATCCAAGCACTGCAAGAGCTTAGTCTCTTAAAAATGAATTGCAGCTCCAGGAGACCATTCTAAGATTCCGCTTTTGCATTTTGTCTTTGTGTTTCAGCTGTCATGACAAATGCTCTGAGACAGAAATCTTCTGTAGGATACAAGTTCATTCATGCCAGATGTATATGGAATATATATCTTACCTTTTTGCAAGTTTTGACGTGTTTTTTTCATTTGCCACTAAAAATACTATGTATCCATATACTTGAGCATTTGTACTTACTTCATCTGATACAAGTTATTGGTCCCTCTGTGATCAATGTCATGGCAGAAAGCAGCAGCAACCATGGCAAAGGCTTCTAGATCAGTATAGTATTTCTTTATTCTGCCTGTCTGTAAAAGAAAACAGACAATTCTGAGTGTGTACCTTCCTGAATTTTTCAGTTGGAATTGAAAGGAAAACTAAATATTGAATGTAAGGTTAATATTAGCAACATTACCATCAGCAGAGTAAACATTGTTTGTCCCACATTGAATCCATGTCGCCAGTTATGGTAAGTGATATCTCGATAACCCTTCCTGACTGTGTACATCCATCTTGTAAGGACCTATTATCAACAAAAGTTATTAAGACTGTGCTGTTAATTGAAACAAAATTATGGAATTCCTATAAAATTACTGGAATAAACTATGAAATTACTGTAATAATGTGCAAGTTCTATGAAAATAATTGCTTTTCATTGAATTAAACATGGAAACAGCAAATTGTTCTTATGTAAATGCATGTTGATTTCATTCCTTCCATAGCTCACACAATTTCAGGATTAGTTTTAAGTCTTTATGACAACTAAGCAAATGTTTAATTAAGAATGGAAGATTGTTATCCATACCACTAATATTTCAGTATTGCCTACTTCTATATTAAAGTACCTACAGTCAGCCATTTTTCTTCTATCTTAAAATAAATATAAACAAGACAAAATAAATCATACCTCAGCTGGGACTTTGAACTTTTCAACAACATTTATCTCAAAGAACAGTCGTATTCCACAAGTTATCAGGCCGTGCTCTGTAACAGGAAAGTCACTGAAGCGGAATTCATACAGTTCTAAATCTTTTGGATCAGGTAATTCTTCTTTCTGTTAGGAAAAGTCAAAAACACAAGAGTTTTTCTGGCAAGAACAAAGTTGGAAAAACTTTTTTATTTTCTTTTCTGACTTCAGTAGAAACATTGCCTAAGGACAGTATGCTTACTATATCTTTAAAGGCCTCAGGTTTCAGTACAAACTAATGTGTATTAAGTTATGAAACACAATCGTGTTACTGCTGGCTTTCTTCTCAAAGAGGATAGGTAAAAGTCTTGGCCAGGCGGTGTTTCTTCCTACTCTGAATTCCAACACAGTATGTTGTGACCATCTCAACATTTCCTTAGTTCAGAAATCTCAGGCCTTGGAGTTTCTCCTTCCTAGCGTAAAATCCTATGATTCTCTCACTTTTAGACTGGTCTCAAGGCTGCAGTTCATCTTTTTCACAACCAAAATTATTCTTGTTAAGTGCTGTTCTTCCCTTTTGGATCTTATGAATAGTGATGAATATAGTGACCAAAACCAACCTGTCTAGAACAAAACATTTTTTACTTTTACGGTAGAATAAAGTCTAACAACAACATCTTTTTTTTTTTTTAATAACAGAAGGCTTGCTTGCATGCCTACCTACCCATAGCCTTGTCTTCTCTTGGAGAGCCTATAGGCAAGCAAAGATTCCTGTACATTTTTTAACCTCTGGAGTGCTGGTGGTTTGTTTCTGCTCCACAACCAACTCTCAAAATTAGTCTGTCTTACCCTGTCTCCTGTGAGAGTCTCTCTTTGTCTGTGATAGCCTACATACACTTAATAGACAAACCTGTAAAGTTGATTTGGTACATGGAAAGTGGACTGCAAAATCCTACAAGATCAGATGTAAAAATTCACAAATCTTATTGTGTTCTTGTTTGTCTGCTTGCAATAGATTCTTGACTGCTTGGCTCTTGAATGATCTCAGTATATGCATAAAGTAAAAATTGTTACAATGCTTAAATGTACAAAGCATATAGTATTCGTGGTTCTTATGGCTTACTCCAAATCCCTTAGAGTCATTTACTTTCTAGTGCTGTAGTTGGTGGTGATTCTGTCCTAGTCATTGCCTTTCTGTAGTTTACAACAGTCTATTCTGAAAAATCCTGACCACTGATGAAAATGAAGGAGCATTCCAGAAGTAGTGGACTGTATAAGTACATAATCTTTTCTTCATGTACTAAATTTCATTAGAAGCTGTCTGGATGCCATTCAGGGATTTTTCTCTCTCTGAAAGGCAGATACAGAGCTTAGGCCAGCTCTTTCTTGTACTGAAGAACCTCCATAAAACATATACTAAATTCTATAATGCAGAGGATACAAAAGTTAAGAAGCAGGTATTAAATTTAAATTATTTTGTATACATTCTATAGAGTCACATTGAATAGCCTAACTGGTAATAGTGATATTAGTGAACTGTTCTATAACACTTTTCATCTGTATATCCCAAAGCCTAGGGACAGCGGTATTATATTTTAAAGGATGCACCCCAATCCAAACAAGAATTAATTCAGGGAAGTCTGATGCAACACAGAAAATAGATTATATGATCACAATGACTCCCTTCCTCCATAGTAGTCTATAAATGATCTCCATTTTACCGATAAGGAAAAAAGGTGACTGAATGTATGCACGTATTTCAACAAATAAGGCTGAACATCCACGCAAAGGTATTTCCTTCTCTCTGGGATTTTCCTTTATATCTACTGTCATCTGAGGTCAAGGACAAGGAAACCTGCAGCAGTGGTGTTTAAGACCCATTACTTTGTGAATCATCAGATCTAGAAACACCTGCTTTATCCCATTAGCTATGTGGGATTCCAGGTCTTATAATAGGATAAAGCATTTGCATGTAGCCTTGGCAGTGCAGAATATTAGACCTTTGAATTTGTGACTCCACAATGTTGAGAGAACTCATTTTAATTGCTTTTTGGAGATTTAAAAATTCATATCAGTATTATGTTTTTACATTTGGAGCCTGTACCATAATAATCACTTGTTGCTCTACCAGTAGAGAGATTTTATAATGTTTATCTATTAATTTTTGCAATTCTTCATGCAGCTAAATTAAATTTACTTTAAAAGGTATGTGAAGCTACACACGGTCTGTTGATGTTTTTTGGTTTCACTGCTTGTAGGCTGTGTGAGCTTCTGTTTTGTGGGAGCCAGTAAAACCTTAACACCATTGCATTCTGGCATGCACATGTACATAACTAAAAATAGTTTAATGACATCTTTTCCCTATGGTTATGTCTACATTAGCAAATGTGGTGTAATAGGAGGAAATACATGAAGTGGTTGGTACTGGAAGTCAACAGATTTGTGTGTATTTGACCTTTTTTCTTCAGCCTAGATCTGTTTTGATCCATTAACAGTGGGGGTTCATTCAGTGTTTTCCTGGAGCACATCTTTGAGTTTTGTTTCAGACGAAGTAAGCCAGTGCAGGTGCTCCAGGACCACTCCACAAGAAAAAACAAAGTGCAGTAAGTGAGCACAAGCAGGAGTTTTCCTCCAAAAAGGCACTCCCTTTCTAGATCGAAATACTAAGGCAGCCAGAGGACTGCACAGTCTGGAAAAGAAGGTGACTCATTTTTGGTTTAGTAGTAGCAGAGTTTTAACCGATTAGGTCAAATCTGTTTCATTACTGTGAAGTCACTGATCACTGTCTTTGCACTTCACTGCCTAAGGAAATGCAGGAAAATTAATCTGAAAGTAGGTTAGTTCCACTGGAGACTCCTACATGTGTTCTCTTACTCAGAATTAAAGTGACCTTACATCAATGTCCCTTCTTTTATTTTCAAAATTAAATAAATTCAATTATAGGTATAGCACTGTCCCCATGGATATTTAAAGAAGTTAAACACTTTAAATGTTAATTCATATAAACATTTCTATATATAACTCTGTACCCGAGTCTGCTGACATATATTTGGGACAGAATGTTTCCCTGTAGGTGACAGTGGGGTCTGCACGTAGAAGAACCAAAGAGGTTGAAGATGTATTATTAAATGAACTCCATCTAGCTTGTGGAACCGATAGCTAAAATCAATTATATTAATCAGGATTTGGCTATACACAACTTTTTCTATAATGAGGACACATTACTATCTGATATAAACATGCTACCAGAATTTTCAGTTTAATGACTTACCAAAATCCTGATAAGATCCTTTTGTTCACATTCTTCTATACTATTTACATTTAATTTCTCTTTGTATTTCTAAAAATGAAAATGAGTAAGAAATTTAGGTTTTGTGTAGCAAATTTCCTACTTTAATTTTGTGACTGTAGACAGAAACTTACCAGTATAGATTCAACTTCAGAAGGGGTGGCCTTTGTCTGGTACATAAGCATTTCCTGAGCAATGTCTTTCCTGTTTTCAAGCTTGTTCATTTTGTCATAAGTGTCAGTATTTAAAACAGACCACCCCAGGAACTGTGTGAGAGTCTGGAACAAGGCCAAGCAAAGTGGAGATGACACCATGACAATAAAATTAAACTGACAATTTGAACTCATTTTTCTTAAACTCCAGTTTCTGGTAGTGCCCTTTGAAAAGCAATGTGTAACTCTACTTGTTAGAGGCCTTTACCTTCCATCAACAGGTTCTGTTAACACCTCACAGCTATTAATGACGTTGTTTGTCTCGACCTAATAATTAAGGGTTCAAATTCCCATTTTGTATACAGGACTTCCGAGGCTTACGAAGCTTAAGTCAGCTGAGTGAACGTGGATACACTGTGTAGCATCTTATCTCGCCCAAGTGCATGTGATCATGAACGCTCTGGGAACTCCCACGATCACAGACACCATATCCATTGGCAAGCAGCACTCCATGCCTGCTTACCCACTGCTAATTAGGAGATGCTGACCATCACTAAAAAGTCAAATGATTAAAAATAAAATTATATCTGACTTTTGTTCATTATTGGAATGTAAATGATCTCTCATAAATTTTCAGGTTTATAAAGGGAAGTAAAATTTCTGATTCTTAAGAAACTGTATAGTGAAGAAGACATTTGGTTAGATGTTAATATAGCCTATTTGAAAATTTTTAGACATTTCAAAATTACTTTTCACAATAATATTTTTGTTAACATCATATGGCTCCTTAAAGCCTCTAATCCTATTAAGCTTACTTCAATGATCTGTTCATCATACTCGTCAAAAGGTTTTCCATCTTTCCTATTGTAAAATGTTGCAACTCCCACAATTTCTTCTTTTTTGTTGACAATAGGCAATGACAGGACATTTTTGATAACCCATCCCGTCTCATCCACTGGTCCTTTCTGTGGGAAAGCCAAAGAACAGGAAATGTTGTATATTTCTTTGAAAACAGTAATACAGCTATTGATACAGGCAATGTAACAGTAAGACCCGTGCATCACAGACAAAGGAGAAATTATTTATGTAATCAACTGTATAATTAACTGGTAGAAAGCGTTAGCATATTTTTCTACAATATCTATAATTATTAACGTTACTGGAATTACCTGAAATGTGAAATATTCATCTGCTGGTGCATTCATCATGTTACAAATCTGTAGCATAAAGAAAAGGAGACATTGTTTAAATGGATATAATGTGCACCAAGACTTGGCCTGATATTTTAAAAAGGCATGTTTATTTTCTGAGCTAACAACAGTGAGCACCCTAGCTAGCTACAGAAATTAAAAATGTTCCTATTAAATTAGATGTGATGATTATTCTAACAGACATCATTCTGGAGTGCTTGTAGCGAAGTCCCTCATGTATGATGTCTCACAGTGCATAAGAATAATGGTTAAGAAAATCACTTCCAGTTTAAAATGGCATGGGGGTTTATAGAAAGAAATAACCGAGTACTAAGGGCTCTGCCCTTACTGCTGTTAAAAATGCCATAGGATTGCTAATAACTGTCATACATCACAACTTTGAATTACGTATATTGGCTACGCAAGAAGAGATAAGAAAAAAAGAAAATTTTAAAACTGTGTATATGATGATTTTCTTACTTTGACATTTTGTTGTGAGACTTAGCACACCTGGAAAGTGACATCAGACGCACACATTATTCCTCCGATGTCACCACAATCAGAGGGAAATTTTCCTGACGTTTTGGTCGTTTGTGCTGAGGGCTTGTCTCCATCCAGACTACTGATTCACATGATTTCACTGGGAACCAATGACACTGGAAGCAGCACAGTATTTTTGTAGAGGTTTCTGGTCGTGGGGAGGTTTGGGGGTTTTTTTTTGTTCAATCAGAAGAACTGCATGAACTAAAACTTATAGTTTTTATTTTTGCTATGAACTTACAAATCCATTTTCAGCGACATATGTCGGCAATCCACTGACAAGACACCAGTGGTCTGCTGGAGGTGACCTTTAGAGAGAGAATGAAATTAAATTATTTCTGCAATACAGACACATTATTATTCTATACCAGCAATACATCTAATTACCACACATTTGCAGGCTGCCAATGAATACTCACGGAATGACTTTGATTTCTTCTTTTCCATGTAAAATATAGTCAATAATCTTATAAAAGTTGACTTCCTAAATAAAAAGAGAAAAACATGTAGGTGACCTGTACAACCTCAATGTCAAAATTAAGATTCATAAAGAAGAAAATTAATATCCTCACTCGTCCATCAGGTGTCTTGGGGCCTTTGTAAGGCTCTGCCTCCCCCAGCCGGATTGGCCACTCATCATAGAACTCCTGAGAAAATGATACACAGGGTTTAGCAAAAGGGAAAAAAAAAAATCAGTTCTGTGTTCATAGACAACATGACATCTGTGTTAGCAATTTTATTTTTCCTTCTCCATAGCTGTACTATGATCACATTTCAGACAATATTAAGAAAACATTGTTAAATATATTCCAAGCAAGAAATGTTTGCCAGTAAATTGCAGGCTAATCCGAAGCTTATCTCTGGACGGTTGTACAGCTTAATTGTTGTTTTAGAAGGCAGGTGTATATATAAAGCAATAATCAGACCTGCACTTCTCTCTTCTACCCGTAGTCACATGGAATTATTAATATGAAAAATTATTTCAGAATTAGCCTTTATGTTTATCGTGGTTGTATCCTTTGTCATGCTTATATTTTGCATGTAATTTTTGTAATGTGGCTAGATTTTATATAAATTATCCCAAAGGGTTAGAAAGCATTGTAACTTTGTGTCTTGGAGGGACATGCACTAGAAATATGCAGAAGAAATGAATTATAAGGATGGATTTTACAACTTAAAATTAGGAGTAGCACATTTCTAGCAAGTAGGCAAAAGGATTGTTACCTTCTCTTTAGTCATGTCCAGCAGACCAACAGAGTATCTTTCACAATTCAAATACATTCGAATAGTATACAGTGCTTTGTGAAACTGCCGTTCTATATCTGTTAGCTCTTCAAATATTTTGTTGGCAGACCACAAAAGCATCTATTTACAACAAAAGAGAAAGAGGATAAATGTTCACAACAGTAAGAAAACATAAACATATGAATCTTAGGCATTCCAGAATAAAATGACAAGGTGCATTACTATTATCAAATAAAAAAATTAAATAGATGCTATCCTTACTTCAATAAGCTTGCAAGAATATAAAATAGTGGGAATAATAATGGTTTCACACAAAAGCGAAGTATTATCATTAACAAATTCTTCTATACCTGACTTCTTCGGGATTCAATATTGTAGAGATACGTTGTATGATGACTTCTTAGGGCCAAAGATATAAAATTGAGATATTTTTTAAAGACCTAAAAATGACAAAGAGCAAACATAAGACAAAAGTATCAAATCAAGAGGTAGATTCACTCAAACTACTTGTTGAACTAACAACTGTACTGTTGCGTCACATTGGAGGTTATTACCTCTTCATCCTCTTTTGAGAACTCAGTGGCATTTAATTTGTTGAGTGCCATCACAACAGCAAGCACCTCTTTACCCTGCATAATTGGGGTTGCCAACATACTGATTGTGGTATAACCAGTTCTTTTGTCCAGAAAGTCAGAAAAATGGTTGTTCTGAAAGGAAACAAAACAAAAAAAACACCAAGAGCAAATGATCATTTCATTTGATAATTTATGTTTGCAATGCTATGACCGCAGTTTCACAGTGCAGTAGGTTTATACTTGCAAAAAAGCATTATCATTATTTAACCCAATCTTACAGAATTATATGTACAAGCTTAACTTAGGCATTGGTTATGAATATAGCTTCTGAAACCAAGTTCTGTGCAGGTTTTTATTAGAATGATGAGGAATTTGAGGAATTAAAAATATGGGAAAATCTAGAATAAAGGAGAGAGTAATATGACTTTGTGGCTACCTGAGACTCTAATACATAAGGCTTGCATGTCAGAGAATTACTTCATAGCTATGTTAATACTTATTATTATTTAATTATTTCTGTAAATAAAATCCATGATGCTGTCCCATTACACAATGTTTAAAACTACCATCTGTCCTGAATGTATGTGGCTAAAAATGCTTCTGGCAGAGAGGCATCCCCAGCAGGTATGCATCTGGCTGAGCCGTCTCTTACTCCTTCCTGTCTGACAGACTCCCATTCCTGCTGCTCCCAGCCCAACATCTTCTTCTGGTGAATGGGAGGGTGTAGGACCAGGGGAATCAGGACACAGAGCTGCTTTTTTTGGGTGTGTGATCCTCTGGGAATAAGATCATGTGACTAATGAATGAGCCACAACTAACTATCCCACCAATTTCACCCTTGAAACTAAGTGCTGAGGAGGGTTTAGTAAAAACTATTCTTTTCATTCTTTTATGTAAAAAATACTGGGAAGCTAGTTCATGTTTCATGGAAAACTGTTTCATTTCCTCAGATCAAAGAAGTTCTTGGTGTTTTCTCTGAAATGCTTTAGTGTTCTCTTTAATTTAAAAAAGGGATTTGAAATTTGTCAGGGAAATCTGTTTGTCAAGGGTTGTGTTTTGTGATGTTCTTATGATAGCACATCTAAATGAGCTGAGCTATGAGTTGAGGGATTGAAAACTTTCAATATGTGCATACTGAGAACTGACATGGTTCTACTAAGCAGCTAAAATAGCCAGACTGTCTTCATTGAGCCTTTTCCATCCCCTCGCATCTGCCGCTTCTAACAAGTCAGTGCTCAAACTTTTTCTTCAGAGAGATAGGCACTCAAGTCCTGGTCTACAGTCAATGGCAGATTCTCCCTGCATTTCCTTTAACAGGTCTGCTTCTGATTTCTCAAGGTGATGAGTGGTTGGTGCTAAATGAGTATGTCAAGAGGTAGTGAGCGGCCTGGTAACCGGGGAAGTTCAGACTACATTATAACACTATGGATAGGAATGGCAGCCAGCCAGAGGGAGGCCAAAGGAGTCCTGTTTTAAGGACATCCACCCAGAACCAAGGTTCCCAAACCTTACCAATCCCCTGCTGCTAGCAAGTATTTGTGAACCCACTTGTAAAGTAACTGACTTGTTAGTGCATGTCTACCCACAGAGCTGATACATATTACTGCTATTAATTACTGCATTAGCTTAGACAGCCAAGATCTGCGTGGTGGATCTCAAGGTCCCTTACTTGCTGATGGGCTGGAGAATGTTGCAGGATGCCACATAATGGAATTTCTGCTTTCATAAATTATACACAAAGCTACTTAAACAAACAAGCAAACAAACAAACATTTTCTAGGTTGTAAAATCAAGCACGAAAAGGCCAGGAAATGCCATAACTAAAATTGTTTGTCTACTATTTGGATCGTTCCTCTTAATTTCTTTTTTCCCCTCTTCCCTCTTCAGCAATTGTTTCTTGTATATGTTGAATTTATAGCATATACATCCCTGAGAAGGCAGACTGGATTTTATTATGTGTTCAAAATGTTAGGGGTGGGTTTTTTTTCCTTCAGTTCTTTATAGCCTTTAGACAGCCCTTCTTTTACATTTGCATTTTAGATTTCCTTCTAGGACTGCATTTCCATGAAAGGAATTAAATGTATGGAAGTAACTCTGAAATGTCTTTTCTATATTTACTGACTGGGCTCTCTTACAGAGAATTGATTCTTTTAAGGACGGCCTGTGTCATCCCCATAAATCCCATTGAGAATAATAAAAGTAACCAATATGTTATCTCTGTAGTTCAATGTATCAGGCTGTATTTGGGTCTCTGGAAAGTGTAGCCAGTTCTGAATTTATCATCCACGTGAAGAGGGGATGTTTTCTCTATTTCTGTCAAACTTTCTCCGAGTTGTTGTTTTCTGTTTTTCTCGGAGAAAGGTATAGGGGTATCTCACTTAACAGACATCCAGGGAAAATGCCAGTCAATCTGTCTCTTCTATGTAAACATCAAATACTGTCCTGCAGTCTGCTAAACAAGTGTGTTGTTGCATGGAAATGTTTAATTTTCTCTGAGATGTATTGCCTACTGACACAACCATTCTGGTTTTGGGTGTGTTTTTGGGCTTCAGTAACAATTTCTGAATCTCTGACTGTTTTAGTTATTCAAAATAAAGTAAATCGGGTAGAGAATTTGACCCTGTTTTGTAGTCCCTCTGCCTCACCAAGAGCATCTAGCATAATGGCGAGGCCGAAGTTCCTGGTTTTAGAGTGCTGTATGCTGCTATGAGGGAAAAAATAAAAATTTCAGACATTCCCAGATTTCTGAATACTTAAAGGGACCTGTATACACCAAGTGAGCTGAATCAGCAGGACACAGCTGCTGAGTCTTAATTTGTTTAATAACTCCAGACTGAAGGTACAAGCAGTGGTGTTCAGAAGTGTTCAGAAGAAGCACTTTAGTCATACAATTTTTGCAGAGGATAGGAAAATTTTAAAGAATGCAAGTCTGTGTTAATAAACAAAAAGTTCAGTAACCACAAGCCATCCTGAGTTGTGCCTAGATAGTGCAATGCAGAAAGATATAAATACCTCGTAACACATTGGCAGCATTCCCACAGCATATACAAAGACTCCTATCGCACATGATTTGCATATACAAGCAAAAATTTGTGCTTAGATTCAGGCTTTTCATTATTGACTGTTTTGCACATAATTGTAGGAGTTTTGAAGCCTTTATTTCCAATCAAGGTTTTAAAATATTTTCTCTTGAGAACATAAGCTCCTTTTGTTTTCAAAGAAAATCACTTTTCACAATGTCTGGACAATCGTGTTCACAGACAAATAAGCCAGAAATGTGCTCTGCAGTACCAGAGCCAGAAGAGCATCTTGGTGCTCCCATGAATATATGAATGCGGACACTTAGTCTATTTCAGCCTGATCTTATGAATCCAACCATCTTTTAGAGCAATGTGGTGAACTTTCAGCTCTCAGTTAAATCATAAAATAGGCTTTTAAAAAAAATGAGGGAAAGGTGATCTGTTGATAACTCCCTAACTGTAGTACATTTGCAAGCATTGTCTACTAGCTCCATTTAAAGCTAAGATACCTAGCCATTTACTGTACAATGATCAGTTCTGTAGAGATATCCTAAGGTGTGCAACATGTCCTGGATTTGCACTAGGCTAGCACGAGCATACATGAGTGGAAAATCAGGACACCTCTTTGTGTTCATCTTTCTGTTACAGGTGATAGAAGGTAACTGGAGAGGGGTTTGGCAGCCTACTATGGATCTAGCCTATACACTTGAAATTAGTAGCTAATTCATGTTTCTTGATTCTCCAAACCGCGGCGCCAGTTTTATCTCACTGTAACTTACCAACACTACTACACATTATTATTATAAACCTCTTACCAATGAAATATTGATATAATGCTCTATGTTTAGATCATTTGGCCTCAACTTTTCAATTCCTTTAAGTTTTATAAGCCTAATTTCCATCTCATAGCTACCAGTGGAATTTACTAAATCAGAAGTCACTGTTGTGAAAACAGTGTGATTACACCTCTGTGAAAGGGAAAAATAAGGCCATTCTTTCTAAAAATAATTTTTGTTTTCCTTATATGGCAGTTACAAATCAACTTGCTTACTGAGACAATATCACATCTGATTCTGAATTGTAGCTACACAACTGTAAGTTCATGTCTGTAATAAGGTAGAATAAATATAAATGAGAAAAACTCGCTCCCCTGGGAACCACAGGCATTTTGAGAAGAAAGTTAATTTTAAAAGGCTGTATGAGCAGATAATACTTTACAATTATGTAGTTTGTTTTTTTTAAAAAAATTCAATGTTACCTTATTGTTTCTGAAAAGTTCTTACTGATGGATTGTCCAGAAGGAACCATCTTGTGTCTCTTATTTCATGGCTTTCCCTGCAGATCTTATTTCCTTTCTTGGGAGTGATATGATCTTCTATGTTTCCTTTTACCAGTTTTTAAAGACCTTATTTCTTTCATGATGAATTCTCCTTCATCGGCTGGTTTTAGATATCCCACAATTCTTTAAGCAAATTATGAAAAAGATGTCTGCAAAATTTCTAACCTTTCACAGGCTTTATTCTATGCCAAGCTTAAAAGACAGTGAAGACCGTCATTCTAATGTTCATTGAACCATCCCACAGTATTTAATAAAGGAAGTACATCTCCCAATTCATAATGTTATCTTAGGATTTGCTACCCTGTGCTCCAGAACACTGAGCTAAGCTTTGAGCATTTCTGATTGGATTAATGACAAAATGCAGCCTGAGGCAAGTGAGTTTGACACTATTGGAAACTCCAGGTCAAAGTCTGCAGTGTAAATTATTTGTTGAGTGTAAATTTGATCAGAAAATGCAGTTGTAATACTATCGTAAGTAATGAGATAGTGTAACCCTTGTTAATTTGGTTTCCATTGCACATGCAAAAGTATGTAATCATACAAATGCAGGAAAGACAGAGAAATGGAGAAGTGTTATCTTATCAAGATGATAAGATAAAATGGAGGAGCAGACATTAACATTCACAGTGCAAGTTCTTCCCAGGTAAAAGGCCACCTCTCCATTTTTTCCCCATTTTTAGTTTATCTTGGGATTGTTTCTTTCAATTCTCATTACTTTCCAGACATTCAGGAAGGCAGTATTTTTGTAGTATTGTGTATCTTTGCTCTCATTTCTTCTCATCTTAACAACTCTGAGTTTGTTTCTCAAGAACTTCCCTCTAAAATTACTTTAACAATTTTCCTCTGGCCTTTGAAGCTTTTTTTAACATACTCTGCCCTGTCAACATGCTGTATATTTGGGTTTCTTCTCCAAGATCACAGTGAGGGGACTAGCAGAACATGAGTTAAGAACTGAGACATCTTATTAGCAAGTGACTGCCCTGCTACCAGCTCCACCACGAAGTGACTCCATTCTTTCCATTTTCAGGGCAACCATTTGTGTCATTGACCATCTTGCTCTCTCCTGTGCTTTCCCACTGCTTCATATTTTTGACATCGATGTGCCTCATTCCAGCAATGTCTTCTTGCCCTAGGAGGCAGTCTAAGACCAATGCCTGGTCCCAGGACCACTGCTATGTGTTACCAGAGCAACTGTTTACACACAGCAGCTGGACAACAGTTTGGTGTCCATGTCTCCTCACTGCCACATGGGAGCTTGAACCACTGTGCTGCAAAACCATGCTTCCCTTCGCTCTTTTCTCTCCCCTCTTCAAATTATCTTTAACTTATTTTACAATTTGGTACAGATTCACGAAGAGGGATGGAGTGTCTCTTCTTCCTTGTTCCAGGCTCAGACAGCCTGGAGTCTGGGGACCAGCACATACCCATAAATCTGAAACTCCTGTCACTTCAGACAGGCCTGAAATTAAAGTCTCTCCCACCCTTGCATTAAAGAGAAGTAGAGCTCCCAGAAAAAAAAGACTTATGCAAACTGAAGCTGGCTCATTTTACAAAGGGATGATACAAGTGCTTGCAACATGAAGATGTATTTAAGTTGTTTTGTATCATATGTTTCCAGTGGTTAAATTAGGTGCCACAACAATCACTGCTCTGGCTGCTGAATCCGAGTTGGAAGCACCAGAATCTCTTCACACTCTGTTGTTTCTTCACTTCACTGGGGCTTGTGGATTCCAGTGCAGAACCTCTAAAAATGAGGGCTTGTTATTTCATCATCAGAACATTTGAGTCTCTTTATGGATCTAACCCAAAAGCCTTCACTTCTTTTGAAGCATTTTTTCACCATATATATATATGGTGAGTATATACTCTGGTATATATATACCAGAGTTCACTTCAGACAGGCCTGAAATTAAAGTCTCTCCCACCCTTGCATTAAAGAGAAGTAGAGCTCCCAGAAAAAAAAGACTTATGCAAACTGAAGCTGGCTCATTTTACAAAGGGATGATACAAGTGCTTGCAACATGAAGATGTATTTAAGTTGTTTTGTATCATATGTTTCCAGTGGTTAAATTAGGTGCCACAACAATCACTGCTCTGGCTGCTGAATCCGAGTTGGAAGCACCAGAATCTCTTCACACTCTGTTGTTTCTTCACTTCACTGGGGCTTGTGGATTCCAGTGCAGAACCTCTAAAAATGAGGGCTTGTTATTTCATCATCAGAACATTTGAGTCTCTTTATGGATCTAACCCAAAAGCCTTCACTTCTTTTGAAGCATTTTTTTCACCAATATATATATGGTGAGTATATACTCTGGTATATACATACCAGAGTATATAATTTTATACTCTACTATAACCAGGAATATTATTTCTTGAGTTTCCAATCCTCAGTTAAATCTTTGTCTTCAAATATCTCTGAATTAAAAGAAATAATGCAATAATTTAAATACATGATAGATTAAAGCAAATATATATAGTCTTTATTATTGGTTCTTACAGGCTGAGAATGTGAGATTTTGAATCCCCAGAAGACGTGCTCCTTGTTAAATTATTTCTTAGTTCTTAGTTTTATTTGGAAATATTGCCTTAGCAGCAGTTGTAACGTAATTGTACTCTTCTTTATCATGTTGTCCATGTTATCAGTTAATATTTAAAGAATACTAATGGACATATCAAATTTTATGCAGTCTATTATTTTACTTTGCAATATTTGAGTCACATCCTCTGCCAAACCCTGGGAATAATGTGAGGCAAATTATTAGGGTAGTGGTCCTGCCTGGCCTGCTATTTCTCACTACTGTTAAATCCTGGATTAAACACTATTAGTTCTCACACTCAGAAGGTCCATAATCTTGTGGGGGGAGACTGCTCTGGCTACTAAGTTAATTATGGAAGGTCTGTATCTTTTCCTGTGCTTTTCTTTTCTGAAGCATTAGTCAGGATAAGGAGCTTCCCCATATTTATTGGTACTTTTCCAGGTTGAAGAAGGAGATAATCCCTAAAGAACGGGCTACCGGCCACTAAAATCAGAGTTTTAAGTTTTTTTCAATGATTTATTGCTGTTGCGATCCTTCATTACATTCACTCTTGTTATAAAGGGGTGGTGATTGAAGCATGAAAATGTCTCACTGTGGGTTTGTCAATGTTGTCATGTACTTAAGACTTAAAAAACACTATGCTGTTTGGATATGGATTGTGTCAACAATAGGAAGTGGTTAAACGTGACATCTTTAAAGTACTATAGCCATCTAGAATTATTCATTGTGCATTTTGTATTCTGACAAGGCAGTAGGGGCAAAATTCCTCTCTGGCTTAAGTCTGCTTGTCATTTTTTGCTCAGGATTTAGGTAGCAGACAATCTAGTTTGACTGAAGTGCATACAAAGTGATCTGAAAAAAAATTATCCTTTCAAAAACGTGATAAAGGCTTCAGTGGCTGCCTATTTCTGCTGCCATGGACTAATTATATTCCATAAGTGTTACTGACTAAAGCTGCAGTTCTGGGTTCCTTACGGAGATAAAGATTCTGTTGACATTAGTGGGAGCTTTGCCTGTGTGAGGAGAGTGGATTTGGACACTTGACTTTTTTTACAAATAGAATGGAAATGGTGACAATTTTGAGACCTTCAGGGTTGTTTTTAAATAACAAATCTTGGTCCCAGAGAAGTCTCTGGGAGTTTTGCAATTAACTTATAAAATGTCAATGTTTTGATGACATTTAGTTACCAAATGTGGATTAATGGCACCATGGTTTAACTGCATTTTTAAGTGTGGGCCTCATGGCGTAGATCTCAGTAATCCTAAGTGAGTAATGGATGCCTAAGTAAAGATTACCTTAGAACGATAGCTGGACAGATATTCAGCTGACATGAATTCATTTATGAGTGCAAAATGTATACCTAGCAGGATTAGATGGACAGAAAGGTTCTCATATATAAGCATATTCAAATTACATTTGTCACAAAAATTTTGAACAAATCCTATGGCAAACATAGAAATATTTGGGCAGCCCTGCTCTGGGCACCCCTCACATAATGATATTAAGGAGCAGTGCAGTATCTGATAGGAGGTACATCTTTCTTGATCCTCCTGATCTTTTCTCATGTAATCATCCTTATGAATTTAGAAGGATTATCCTCCAATCTCCCCATGTGGTGGTAAGAGGCAGTAAGTCAGACGCTTCTTGTCAGAACAGCAGCCATTGAAGAAAGCATCTCAGTGGTCAGTTAAAAATCAACTGATTCATTTTCTCAAATCAGTCATTCTTCTGTTTGCTCCCGTGATTTCTACTTATATCTGAGGTAGTTTACTATGTATTGGAATGTTCTTTTCACATATATATATAAATTTTCATTTGTTTCTGAGCTTTAAAAGTAGTCCTTTATTTCTTTATGCCTGCCAACTTTCAACATGATAAAATACATTACTTTTTGTTTACCTCCTGGAAAACATAGATAATTGCAGTGTATAAAGATTTTTATTATTTACATTGAGCTTAGGACACGGAGGTGGTTTCCATCTCTAAAATGGCACGGAATTTTAAATTGACTGTATAGGAAATTCTGAGAAGCCAGACTGCCATCTTGCATAATTATCTTAGCATCATTTGATTATGCTGAGCTTTTCCACATAAGACTGAAAAGAGAAGAAGATGTCACCATTTGATAATATAAGGTTAGCTGTTTTTAAAGAAATCGACAACAATCAAAGCACATTTATGTTTCCCCATGTATTTCAGAGCAGTTTCTAAAGCAGTTCTCATTCATGCACGTTTAACTTCTGTTAGGTCACTCATCATTTTAATTAACATTTGTAATAACCCTTATCAGGACCATAACTAAAGAAGGTGATTCTGTGCAAATTCAACAGGAACTTTGAAAATGTCAGAGAAGCTCTGACTCATTACTCTTCTTCTATAGATGGTTCTGAACAAAAGCCCTGGATCTGGACATACTCAAAATTTGGAGCTATTTTAAATTCAAAGACAGATTTGAAGCTGAACATATATGTTGACATCATCTTCATCTGGCTTCGTTCACCTACTTACAAGGAAACATCCTCATTACAAAAGCTGCAAATTAATTGTATTTAGAGGTGCATGTATGGCAGCATGGAATGATAAGGGAGAGCACTTGCAAGCCCATACTGGAAAACAGAATAGGAGCCTGCCTTGTTCAACAGAAACACAAGTACTTATTGGTCTCTATTAATCTAATATTCTCCTCCCTTATTATAGTAGATTACATTACAACTATTGTGCAAGGATACTGGAAATAACCTCACTAGGCTACATGGTGTGGTTCTACTGGATTTTAAGCAAACTCTGCTGCTGTTTTTCTCATGCTTTTGGTCTGGATTTCTGTCTCCAGGATGTTTTTGAAGAATGACTCTACCACAAGCCCTGTGCAGGAAGCTGAGTAAGCAAATGCAGAGAAACCCATTCCCCAAGAGAAGTTACTTACCTTTTTCACATCAGGTATATTAAAAAATTTCTTGGTATGAGCAACCCATCCTGCTATCCCAATGTCCAGAGGAAAAACAGTCTCATTGTCTGGATTCACCAAATTCTGCTCAAAGCTGGAAGTTGGAGTGACATTGAGAAGCCTGGTGGCTACCTCTGGAATACCATTTCTGGAACGACAAATAAACATACTACACCGATCAGCTGCCAGCAGCTGTGACAGCCTCTGCAGGGCTTTGTGCACTATCTTTTCCATAGTGCCTCCTTCATCCTGGATTTCTGTTAGCAGCTCAAAAAGTATGTCACACTCCTCCAGACGGGACATGTCTTTGAAGCTGACTCCTTCCTTCACATCGCCAGGGCTGACTTTAAAGATACTTCCCAGCACTTCTGCCCTCATTTTTCGGTCGAAATACTCCTTGGCAAACTGGGGGTTGTTCTCCAAGTATTTTTCAACGGCATCTTTATTTACCTCACCCATTTTTGCTGGCTTGTTCTTAGGATTTCTTTTAGAACTGCATCACCATCAAAGCAGGAGTGGTAGCAAGAAGTCCTAACTTGATACTAGTAAGAAAACGGTACTTTGTACATATTGTATAGCTCACAGGCATAGTACATTCACCTTCCTCTGTGGCTTCCAAGCCTTCTGAAACTCTTGAGATATGACAGAAGGTGCTGGCTTAGCATCTTCTTAGTGAGAGATCTTGGAGACTGCTAATTAAAGAGATGTCAGGACACTAAACCCCTGAGCATTCTTAGCTTATAAATCCTAAGGGAATCATTTTAACATTTTAAACTAACCAATTAATTCTTAGACCTTATAAAATTGTCTGATGTGTAGATATGTATACCTGTATGTTATCTCATTCATTCACAGTATATATATTGTACTATACACACAAAAGTTTCCATTGAAACTTAATATGAGGAATTCCACTTAGATACTTAGCCCACATTATACACGTGCACAGATGTACACACGTGTATTTGTGAGAGGTACTTAAGGGGAGGAAAACAGAATGTTACAGAGAAAATTTTAAAATGGTGAAATTTAGTTTTCCTTGAAATAGTCAGGAGATGATCGAAATTGGATTACTAGAAGTAAATAATTATGAAGCTGTACATACATAAAATGGGTGAAATCCTAAAGACCTTACAAAAGTCTGAGCTTGCTCAAACTTACCCAGGTGAAGATGGAGTAAAAGAATTAGGATTTGACTCAGCACAGCCAGATATCACTTACATATAACTTTTTTCAAAAATAGACAGTCTAAAGGAAAGAGTAAAGTCAGAAAATGGCTTGAATTCAAATTGAGTTCAGGAGACAGTAAAATTTTTTCTCTATAAGCATAAATAACCTTACAGGGTCCTGCAAGTAGTGTAGTTTCGTCTATGCCTTCTTCAGAAAAAGTGGCAAAAAAAGCAGATCTCTGCTCTCTTAAATAGCAGAAAAATGGTAATAACTGACAGATAGTGGGCAAAGAGGGAATCTCGAGTCTGGTTGTAGCTTTATAACATGTTTGAAGTTTCCTACCATCGGAAGTTCAGCGTTACCCACATGAATGGAAAAGGAATGATGAAAACTGTGTTGAATTTTAGGAGCAAACACGCCAGGGCTGTGGGAGTGAGAAGGCTGAGTTTAAGTTGGGTGCCAACTATGACAGCAAATGATCTGTGTTCATGGAAACAGATCTGAATTTCAGCACAGTAGGAGGGCTGCAACACAATTAATCTTATTTCTATTTGTGGCATCCGCACTGATCAAAGAGCAGAAAGAGATTCTTGGTATAAGGAAAATAAACCATATACCCTTTGGCAATTCTTAATTTGAAAAGAGTAATTGTCGAAGTACAACTTTGTCTGTCTGCCAGAGGCCACATTCATGTTTATCAACAGATCTAAAAGAATCAACATGGGCAACTGACACTGATCCTCTCGTGCACAAAGAACAGGTCAGTGATTGGTCTGTAATGGCAGCTAACTCAGTCCATTAGTTTTCCCTCTGACTGTGATATGAAATGCTGTGTCAGACACTAATTTTTGCCAGACTGCAGTTGCCATAAAGATTTAAAAATGCATATGAAAATCAGCACAAGTATGGACACATTCCGTGGTTCCTTTTCTCTGTCTGAGTTATTTACCCCTAGCAGCCTGGGGAGCAGCATAGGACCCTCACTGGTAGGTGTATGAGGTTGCAGCATCTTCTTTACAGTTGTGAACTGGTGATACTAACTTTGTGGCAGGATTGTGCAACTGCAGCACAGCAAGATGTTCTCACCATTGTACACATGTATGGTTCACAAGAAAACAGCAGAAGAAATGCACATATATTTTAGTCTTTGAATAGTTTTTTTCATAATTTGATAAATACATATAAAAGAAATAGAGACTTGAAAATTATTTTATATGTATTTACACATAGAGTTAAATTATTTCTCTTCATCTGTCATCTTCCTAATTTGTAGCTCAATACTTTTCATGCTGCTCTTTAAAAAAGAGGATGTTGAAGAGCTCCAACGAAATTGTGTGAAGGAAGAGTAACATTTTTTTGCATTACTTGTTCGGTCATATTTTCTTACTGACTTTGGAACATTCTACATAGTAGTTTCTTTGAAGCAGAAAGGGTCTATAGAGGGTCTGTCTCATGCCCAGCTAAAACATTCTAGAAAATTATCTTCTGTATAAGATTTACACATTCATCTTTATCACATGTGAGAAACCAGCTTTACAAACATTAGTTGTTCTTTATATTGTGATTACATTAATTCTATGAAATAGAGCAACCTGTCACTCTCTGGAGGGAGAGTAAGTGAAGAGAGGCAACCTGACAGAGTTACACTGTTTTCTTTTGGGGCAGGAGGGTTGGTGGGTTAACATTTTGTAAGCTAACAATTTTATTATCATGTGTGCCCATTTTTTTCAATACGCAAGACCACCTAAAATGCTTATCATGGTTCCACCAAATCTCCCTCATGCACAGCTGGTTTTACATGTGATAAATTACACTATCTGTACTTTGAGATAACAAATAAAGATCATTTTTTAATTAGGCACTACTGTAAGGTGATAAATCTTTCTTTGTAACAAAATGTTTCGGATGTACCTGGGTTGTCCTAAAATCATTCTTAAATCATCAAACAATTTTTTTTTTCTTAGTTTAGTTTAACTCTTACAATTGCACTCTTGCTCTGTCAAGTGTTTGTGAAATGACATGGAAAGAAGTATCAGAAACCAATAGAAGTTCTTCATTAAGGTTATGTTTGGAAGACAGTTAAGTTGGCTTTTTTCAATAATTGCTATATTAGTCATGTTATGTTTCATTGTGAACTCTATGTACCTATTGATTAACCATGAATAATTAAAGCAAACTAAGAAGTTGAAGTGATTTGATAGAAATTAAAATGTAGTTTGGTACATAAACGTACCTTACATTTATGGAAGACCTCATTTTAGAGTTAGGAAAATACAGTGTATTTGTATTGATGCTTTTTTGTTTTTCTCATATTGGTATTTTAACAAAATTTGTAAATTAGACCATTTAAACATTTCAAAGCACTACCATTGTAATGAATTTTAAAGTTTCTGTGGTGGAATAAGACATTTATTTTCTGTTCTATCTCCTTTACTTTCATTATTTTCCACACTACTGAACATTTTATCCTTAGTAATGCTAATTCACATTTGTATTTAAGTTTATTATAAGAAACTATAGCAAAAATTATTTCACGTTTCTGGCACTTTCAAACATGATTTTGCTATCATCTTTCCTAGCAATTTCTTAAAAAGATCACCTATTAAGAAAATACATTTTAATGTAGGATCCATTATATGCATGGAAGTTTAACATTGGAAACTAACCTCGCACAGTCATTTTCACTGCACTTTTAAAGGCAAAAATAATATGCATTTGACTTTGATTCTTTTCCATGCTGAGTGATTTGATTTAAAAACATGATGAGCTGGGTGCTATATTTTTCAAATTGTTTTAATTTCAGAGAATATCAGAAATATGTGTGCTTTATGATTTTAATACATATGATATCATTTGCCTTTGACGTTCATAGTTACTACAGAAATCAAACTATTTATGGAGTAGTTCTTAGTAGTAGACCATTCCTGAGCCCTTGTGATACATGGAAACTCCTAAGAAGGATAACTGACAGATGGTTATTTAAATAGGTTCAAGCAGCACGTAAATGTCAAAGGTATTTATAAGGTTTCCTAGTTCAGGTCAGTGTTTGTATCTGAGCAGCTCTGTCCATCTTGAGAGCAGTTAATGTGGTTCATTCAGTTAAGATTTTCTGAAGAAACACAGCTCAAACGTGTTTCTTTCAATTGTATGTCTTTTGATGTGGATAATTTTGTGGCCACTGTCTGGACATCGGAGATTCATATGTATAATCCAAGAAATTAATATTCAGAAATATTATTGATGTTTTCTAAATGATTAGGTTGTGAGAATGGATTCTGTAGGTATTTACAACAGGTTTAACACAGCCAGGTTTTGGCACTGAAATGTTTTGGTGTCACTGATCTGGTATGTTTTGGGGACCTTTATAAACAATATCAACTTTTATGTTTCTTTTAAAATAATTTTCTGTCCCTTTTGTTACAGAAGTAATCTTAAAAATGCAAACACTAAAGATAGTAAGTTAGCTGCTTTTTCCATACGGCTGCAAATTTTCATGCTCTCTTAAAACTACCAATTATTAGCTCTGGGGGTTCATGAAATAAGTAGTCAACAGAGATTTTAGCTTCTAGGGGAGAGTTCTTGAAGAAAATGGCCAGTCTAGCATGAAGGGGTGTCGTGGTTTAACTTCAGTCGGCAAAAATGGCCAGCTAGCATGAAGGGGTGTCGTGGTTTAACTTCAGTCGGCAACTAAGCACCAAGCCGCTCGCTCACTCCCCCCCACCCGGTGGTGGGAGAGAATCGGAAAGGTAAAAGTGAGAAA
>NW_008795129.1:8560578-8579707 GCF_000699145.1 Aptenodytes forsteri
ATTACCTAGCAACAACTAAAACATCGGTGTGTTATCAACTTTGTTCTCATCCTAAATCCAAAACACTGTACCAGCTACTAGAAAAGAAATTAACTCTATCCCTGCCGAAACCAGGACAAGGGGTTAACCTGGGTTTCCAGATGCACTGTAGATTGCAACTTGACCATGAGCATGGGTTTCTTGGTAGCTTGGCATGAATTTTAGTATATGGACTGAGCAAAGGACAGCAGCCTTTTAATCTCATCCACTCTCACATTTACTCCCGGTGATCTTAGGTTACCATGCACTGTAGATTGCAACTTGACCATGAGCATGGGTTTCTTGGTAGCTTGGCATGAATTTTAGTATATGGACTGAGCAAAGGACAGCAGCCTTTTAATCTCATCCACTCTCACATTTACTCCCGGTGATCTTAGGTTACCTGACCATTGTTTATTACTGAGAATATTATTCAGCACTGCTGAGAAGGGTCTGACTCTGTCTTCTTCATACCCTCCTGCCAGGTATTTATACACTTGGTAAGATCCCCCCAAGCCCTCTTTTCAGGCTGAACAGTCCCAGCTCTCTCAGCCTCTCCTTTCATCAGATTCTCTTATTGCTCAGTGATCTTCATGACTCTTTGCTGGACTCACTCCAGTATGTCGGTGCCTTTCATCATTCATAGTTTAAAGCTTTTCTCACCAGGCTGGCCAGCCTGTTGGCAAACTTTACATCTTTGTTTTCCAGTTGTTTCCATTTTAGTAATACATCTAGAAAAACATTTCAATTCAGAATCACAATCCTCACAAAGGTTTGCTAAAGAGAATAAAGGTATCATTTTAAACTAGGTTTGTTTAAATACTGCTTATAAAGAGTTCGATGTAAATTTACTCCTTAAGCTGAATGTCACATCATTAAATTACAAAAACAGGTAGCACACAGGCTGGCATGGAGCAAAGGCCAATCTTTTCAAGTCCATTCTGTCCTTGACCTCTGTACTCAGACTGCCACCAAGGGGAATAGTTGTGATGGTGACAGTTTACATAGCTGTCCCTTACAAAGTACACGGAGCTCCTTGGCTCAGCTCATGCCATTTGTTGCCGCTTGTTAATATGAGTCTGGCTCCACAGGGCAGTGGCTACACTTGGATTCACTGCTCTGTGCACACAGCAATCATTCATTCCCCTGCAAAATCTGCCTCTAAGAGTTTAATGGATACCCGTGTTTGTGAATGGCACTCTATAAATAAATAACCATAAGAAGACAGCAAAAAGTCTTTCAATCTATATGCAGTCTGGCTGGAAATGCATGCTCCATTTCCTATTACCAGTTCTTTGAGCCAGCTTTCTCCTAAGAGCTAGACTTATTCTTGTGACCACAAATAAAATTCTAGTTCTTTTAATATTTAAAGCTTCAATGTTGCAGTGTTAAAAATGTTTTAAATAGTAATTTGACTCTTGTTTCATCCTTTTTATTACAAAGTCATAAATGAAACTAAAATAACTCCTACAATGAAAGCTTTTTTCTGCCATTTCCTTTGAAAATCTGACCTTTTGTGTGTATTTTCTGTTGCTATTCCTAATGGAAAATATTGCAGAATTTTACAGACTATTAATGTAAAAAATATTTCAATCACAGAATCACTGCCAGAAGTTAGCCCCTTTTTTATGACCTCTTGGCAAAATTCAAAGGTAGAAGACTTTTTTCCCCTTCAATAAAATATGGTTTCAAGAAACACATACTAACTTTTAAAAAACTTTCTATAATATTCAGAATATGCTGCCAGCTACAAACATTGGAATGGGAAGTCATATATGAAATTTATCAAGCTTGGTGTTGAACCTAGCACAAGTTTTGTAAATGTATGCTTTACATTAGAGGTTATTTGTATGTTTATGTGTTATCAATATTTTAATAATTCTTTTAAATTTAATTGTCTAAGCTTTCCCAAAACCCCGCAATCATTTGGTGTCATTGACTTGATCTATGCACATTGCTCTCAGAATCAATTGAAATCCTGGCCCAAATTCTATTCCTTTCTGTTTGCATGAGAAGTACAAATCTGCAAGGAGTATATCCAGGTTCCAAAGATCTGGACAAGAATCACTCGCTGGCATCATTTCTCAACCAAACCCATAGCCAAGTCAATCCAAATTATGATTAATTGAGGCAAAGTTTACACTGTTTATGAGTTTATATAGTTGTGCTGGCATAGCTACATCTGTTAGGACTGAGAAAAAATTCACCCTTGCATTGCCATAATGATGCTAGTCTGCCAGCAACCTTCCATCCCTCCTCCAATACACTCCCGATCTAGATGTAACTGACGTAACAGAGAAGCTTTTTTGCCTAAAAAGCTTGTCTTATTGAACCAAAGAAGTGCTTTAGCTGTATCTGTGAAAGTACTTCATTGATATAAACTGTCTCAGGTAGGCAGAGTTGGAAGTATAGCTAAACCAGAAGAGGTACAGAGCCAATTTTTTACTATGTAACCTTCAAGTTGTACTGACTTGACCAGGTCCTCTTCTGCAGTTGTTGAAATCTGACTGGGAAATACTGGTGTGACTTCACTGTAGTTGCACTCCCACAAATCCACAGTGATAACAGTTCAAAAGAAGAGTTTTCTCAGGCATTGCCTAGAGTTTGTAGAGATCCCAGACTTGAGGAGCTGAATTAATTAAAAGTTATAATTACTAAGTCTGCCAGGCACCTCCACTAGATATGAGTTGCCAAACATTGCAGAGATCAGAGGAGGCACACAATTAAAGAAATGCTGTGCCATGGCTAATACAAAATTACACGTTTCTGATTTATTTTTGTTGATGACCTCAGATTAATTTAAGAGACTGTAATGGCTCTTGCACATATTTAGAACTGATATTATTAAAAATTATTAACAGAATTAAATTTTTGTTTCAGTGAAACCTGGATTGGTCTCTGTCTCTAAAACTGCTGAGGACAACATGCAGTAAGTATAATGGGACTACTGACCTAGATTTTCAGAGGTGGTCAAATCTCATCAGGTTTTGATTCACTTGGATGAGTGACTGTAGACTCCTTTGAAAACCTCTGCCATAGAATTTTCATGGATAATTATGTTTTTGACAAAATTTTATAGGAATAGATTTGATCCTGAAAGAACCTCTCAGGGAATATAAGGCAGTATACAGATTTCTGAAAAGGACAAACTTAGGAGAAATAATATTTCACAAATTGGCAGAGAATAAAGAAATAATTTTGTTCTTTGGTATTAAAGAAAGTAATAGATTTAAAGGTTATAAATTAAGCTATGATCCCCCTTCTTACTATCAGTCACGTGAGACACTGAACAAAGAAAATCCATGTTGATTTTGATCTTGTAAGTATGATGAATTCGTATATTAAGACTAGTGAGTGTTTTGTAAAAGTTTTGTAAAAATGCATATATATAACTGGCATCACCATTGCCAGGGGCTGGAGCAAGCTTCTAAAGGCCACCAGAGGGATATAGATTGCTGTTTCTCTTCAGCCTCTGTGGGAATTAGCAAACTTGAAAAATCTCAGTTTAAAAATGGAAATGTTGGCTTATTGGAAGACTACTGTTGGAAGTTTCAGGACAATTAATATGCATCAACCTGTCTGGTTACCTGTGTTAAATATGTTCTTTACTCCAAGTAGAAGCTTAATATTAAACATAATGGAATTTTTAGTGTCCGATGTTATCCAGGGAATCAAAGGCTTCAGAGCAGACTTGGAACAGCCCTGACATTTGATGTTTGAGAAAGTGAACAAAAATATACTCTCTATGCAAAAAGTCTCCAACACAAAGCAAAAAAGAAAGAATAACAGATAAATCAAAGAGACTGTGCCACTGTTTGCATTACATATGAAAAAGATTGTAAAGGGCAGCAACCGTGAAAGGTTTAATATTTTTATGAATATATGAAAGGAATAGATTGCTGAAGTAAATGTCTGGGAAGGGCCATGCTGAATAAATTGTTTTAATTCTGTACATCAGCTACTATTGACATATTTTTTATATTACATCAGTATCTCCAAATTTAAATTATATTTTTGCTTAATTCTTAAAGTAATGAACACAGACCTTTCAACTAACAGGCTTCTGCCTTTATTCTTTCAAAATTGTGAGGTGAAAAAAGTAGGTGAATTAGTTCTCTTGGTAACAATCATTCTTATCCTGCTCTGGTTACATGTCTAGAAAATAATTAACAGGTTTTCTCTAATGCTTCCTAAAGATGTTGAAACTATAGAACAAATATTGACTGAGAGGCAGCAAAACTTGCCTGGACAGGAGAAAACAATAATGGTTTATATAACTGAAAACAGTTTGCCAAAAACAGAATAGAAATTCTGGAAGTTCTGATTTAAAATTAACGTCGAAAGGGCTAGATGTTGTGTGTACATGCACTCAAGTATTTGCAGGCCACACATATGTTCTGCCACCTTTGCAGTACCACACAAAAGCACTCTTTTGCCATCCTGAAGATTTGCAGGGCCCCAGTTCCTGCCCCTGGGAGCTGATCATGAGATTGTTTAGCACCCGAGCCAGCCTTTGGGAAGCAAGAGGGAACCAGTTATGAGGACCTGAAGAGGTTCTGGCATGACCAGGCTTTCAGAAACATTAGCAGAAACTTGCAAAGTATGATGTTTGCCATTGTTTATCAGGAGAAGAGAGGAAAGGAATTTGGAGAGGAGGTGGAGGAAACAAGTCTGCACCTTGTAACTGGGTTGAGCACATTGGGTAAGAGGGACTTGGGACTGCAGTGTGTAAAATCACAGAGGAGGTGGAAGCAGCTCACTCTCTCCCATGCAAAGATGGGGTGCCTCTCTTCTCTTTTGTTCTCCCCACACGTGCACACCCCTTTGCCCAGGTGTGAGCTCTGCCTTCGGGTTAGGAAAACCAAAGAGAGACATTTGCTCCTAGCCCCTGCTTGGCTGCAGGTCAGGGTCAAAGACCACCTGAACCCATGGGTGTTACGCAAGAGGCTGTTGTGAAGGGGCCCCAGCCTGCCGCATGCATCAACCCGCCTCCCTACTCCCCCTCCAATGCTGGCTTTGTACCTCAGGGGGTTGCGAAAGCCCCAGGACTACATAAAGCATTCCCTGTCTGCACACCCTGTCACTGCCATCAACACTTGGGCTCTCAAGAGGCTACAGGGACCGGCACTGTCTGTAAGGGACCCTGCTGCGGTGGGCTGGGGACAACTGGGTGCTTTGCCTGCGCATGCATCAGGGAAAGCTGCACGATGCCCTGGGGACGTGTCAGGGCAGCCTTCCTCCCTTCCCCGCTTGTGCGGTAGAGCCTGTTTCTGATGCTATTCTCTGTTTGCTGTTGCTGCAGGGACAGGATGGCCCACACGGAGAGAGCTCTGCCCTGGCTGCTGCTGCTGGCACTGGCCTTGCTAGGCAGCAGCACCGCAGAGCGGGACTGCCGAGTAAGCAGCTTCAAAGTCAAGGAGAACTTCGACAAGACCAGGGTAAATCTTCTTTCTCTCCTGGATCTGTGATGTCTTGCCTAGCTCCTCTTCCCAGGCTACAAAATCTGGCATTCAGTAGCACCAGTGTGTTCATGTTTTCAGTCAAAGTCGCAGACTGCAATACTGAGAAACAGCAGAAGCGTGTGATGTTGCCCACACCTCCACAGATGCTGGATCCTGATGCATCTGGTAAAGGAATACTGCAGAAACTGAGGTTTAGCAGACTGGTCTCAAACTGTATGGTCTAAACAAAAGTGTAGTGACTTGGTTGTTTCTATGAAAAATTAATACTCTGGTGTTTTCAGACATCATTGCAAGGAAAAAACCATTTATACATAGATCCGTCAAGATCTGCCAGCTGTTACCCTCTTCCCACCAAATTTTGTATTCTAAATACTGGAGAACTGCAGATACAAATAAGATACCAAAAAATGTCAATTCTTTCACAAACCCTGGCTGCACTAGGACATATTGGTGGGTTTATGCTGTTGGAACAGCTAGATTTGTTTCTTAGGTACAACTTTAAGGCATGGTGTCAAAGATCTGCATGTCCTCCCCTCTGTCACCTCCCCTAGTTTGTAATGTCTGTTTGTAATTTTTTCCATACTTCTGGGTCTAACTGCAGCCTTTCTTATTTCCTTGCAGTACAGTGGCACCTGGTATGCCATGGCAAAAAAAGATCCTGAGGGGCTGTTTCTGCAGGACAACGTGGTAGCCCAGTTCACCGTAGATGAGAATGGACAAATGAGTGCCACTGCAAAGGGCAGAGTCAGACTCTTCAAGTAAGCTGTTTGCAGTCTTCCTCTTGTTCCATTTCACTAGGCTTCTGCTACGCTTACTGGTGCTCTAATCCTACCTGCTATCCCTGTGCTAGTCACACAGTCACACTGAATCTGTGGTGTTAGGTTTGAATGTGATGTTTTCTTTCTCTCTGGCTACAGTAACTGGGATGTCTGTGCTGACATGATTGGCTCTTTCACTGACACAGAGGATCCTGCCAAGTTCAGGATGAAGTACTGGGGCGTTGCCTCTTTTCTGCAGAAAGGAAGTGAGTACTTAGCTATAGAAGATGCAGAACTACTTGGAGCTTAGTTATGTTCTATGTCTATGCTGGGGAAGGAAAAAGTAGTGTTGGATTTCTTAAACACACTTAAAACACATAAAGCCTTAATGTGAACAAGGTAATCACTATTTTTCATATGGAACAGACGGTTGGCTGTCTTCAAACAAGTGAAGACCAGGCCTTTGTATGTCTTTGTATTTCTTTTGTTTGTTACCCAACAATATAATCAAAGGTCACTGTCTGGAAAGAAATGAAAGGCAGATGAAGTATTTTAAGTCTTGTTTTAGTTCAGAACTCAGTTACTGGATGCTTCTGTTCTCTCTGAAAAGCCTAATGTCAGACTTGGTCGAGCAGGGAAGCGGATTTTGCAATTGTTATTTTGCTTGGTCTCATGTCTGCAAATGTAGAGATTTATCTGTTTTAAGAAACAAATATGATCCAGTATATATATATATATTCATATTTTCCTGTCATCTGTCACTGCAAAATTAGTTATTGACCCAAGTAGAGATTCAGACACTTGTAGCTCAAGACATTTCCATGGATTATTTCCAAGAGAAGCAGGTGGAATTTGGAAGCGATTGGACCTCCGTTCTCTCCAAAAACACAGTTACAAAGAATGCTTTGACTGCCAATTACTCTTGAATTGTTGCCGAATCTCTGCGCAGCATGCTGCTGAATCATGTTTTCATGGATACTTCAGATTGCTGGCTGACCCCAGACTCTACCCTTCTAAAAACTGTGGTCCCCACCCACAGGAGAGATGGGGAACAGAACATAGTCTTGCCTTCATCAGCGCAGACTTAGTGCAAGGGAGGATCTTTTGCTCCAGGAGAGGAAGGTGCAGAGATGACACGTTTTACTGCAAACACCTAGGTTCACTTCTGTTAGCATAGGGTGTCTGTGTGACCAGATTTTTTATCAGATTACCTGGCTAAATAGTAATTGTAACTGTGAAAAATTGTGAAATTGTAACTGTGTTTTGAGAAGAGGGTTTATGATAGAGCTTGTAGCATATACACTTCTAACACACATGGCAACTGCATGATAATCTTTTTCCTTAAAAATACAGTTTAAGTAACATCCCTGGTAGGAAAATAGTTATGGTTTTGAGTAACCTGGAGCATGACTAGCATGACCAAGAGCACATTTAGCTTCTCTATTTATTTTTTAAACTATTTTCTGTCTGACTGTTCCCCTTTTTTGGTTAAAATACGAAAACTTTCTTTGTACTTTATGGTAGCTACCGTAATACATGGTTCTTTTTTGTGTTTGTTGCCACATTTTATAATGATATTCAGGCATGGATTTACAAGACATTTATTAAACATTCAAGGTCAGATTGGACGGGGCTCTGAGCAACCTGATCTAGTTGAAGATGTCCCTGCCCACAGCAGGGGGGTTGGGCTAGATGACCTTTAAAGGTCCCTTCTAACCCAAACTATTCTATGATTCTATGACTTCATGCTGCTCTTGTTCTGTGCCCATGTTAGAGGAGAAGCAGTGGTGCCAACCATTTCCTGTTCTCTCCACCACTGTCCCTGATAAATATGCTTATTTTCTTTTTTAAAAAAAAAACCTCCACCAAAGTGTGGAATTAAATACTGGACACAGGAATAAACTAAGAGCTAATCTGTTATCATTTATACCAATCTTCATCGTATTATTTTCTTTGCAGAGTTATGGCAGCAATCTCTTTAGATTTACTAGATTTTACTTGTGTCTCTAACACATTTGCTTCTTTGCTATGGTTTCTTCCAGATGATGATCACTGGGTGGTGGACACAGATTATGATACGTATGCTCTTCATTACTCCTGCCGCCAACTAAATGAAGACGGCACTTGTGCTGATAGCTATTCCTTTGTGTTCTCCCGGGACCCCAAGGGATTGCCTCCAGAGGCACAGAAAATTGTCAGGCAAAGGCAGATAGACCTCTGCTTGGACAGAAAATACAGAGTTATCGTTCATAATGGTAAGAACATTTTTTTCTGAATAATTTTATTTCAGGGTTTAATGACTAAAGCACTGGGAGTCTCTTGCTCATTAAATAGCAAATGCATGAAATCTTTTACTTAGTGGCTATAACATTGTATTTTTAAAACTGAAACTTGTAGTAAGTTATTTCCAACCTTTACTTCCCTCATCTGAAGGAAAGCTAAGGTGTATAGCTTTTTATGTGGCGTATCACATCAGCTGAAACAATAATTACAGGAAGTTGTAAGACAATTAAATCAATGTAGTATGAGTAAATATAGTAAGGATAAACTTCATAGTTCCTGTAAAGAGAAAATTTGTCTCTTTAATCAGAACTCTTTGCCTTTCTCAACAAAATAGTTGTTGAAGGGAATAGAATGTATTTTCAAAAACTTCTTTGAAAAATTCTTCACAAAACGCTTTTAAGGAAAACCAGAAGTCTTGGAAAGGGTGCCTTATAGCAGACCCTTTCTCACAGGCCCTCATGCCAACCGTTTCATGAAGGGTTGTGGAAGAGGGACATATCCCTCATACTGGAAGTATGACTCTATCTTGAGTCATAAGTCAGGCTGAGCTTGCAACACAGGGAAGGAGACAGATTAGTTCACTTGTGCTCAAGTATATTAGAAAAGGTCAAATTGTAATTTATGCTACATTAATCAATGATCTGGAAGAAAACGTAATATACTTACTGGTAAAGATTACACCCAGGTGGGGAATAGTAAAGAATGAAGAAGACAGATCAGAATATTTAGAACGAATAAAATAGTAGCGTACTTGTCCCTACCCCGCCTTGCATTCTGGAAGACACGATATCTACAGAAGACTTGACTGGTGAATCAGCTGAATGTGAACTCCCAATGTAATGCTGTAGCCAAAAGAGTTAATGTGATTCTTGGATGCATAAACCAAGGATGCAAAAGATGAATTTACAGACTCATATGAGACTGTTGTGCTTGGCATAGGTCTGCTTGCTATGTCACGTTTGATGATAATCATAACTGGAAAGGGTACCAAGGATGAATTGGAAGTTTCAAAGAAGAGCAGAGAAAATGACTGAAAGTTTGTAAAAATGTGTCCTCTAGTGAGTGCTTCAAAGACCTTGATCTTTTCTCATCAGAAAGAGGTTAAAGGCTGACCTGAGCAAAGTCTGTGCTTGCCCACACAAACAATGGGAATTGGATAATAAAGGACTTGCAAACATAGGAATAATAAATTAAAATGGATGGAACTTTAAACTGGACACATTCAGAGCAGAAATAAATAGCCATTTGTTTAAGTCCAAAGGTCATTAACCTTTGGAACAGTTTACCAAGAGCTGTTGTATGTTCTTCATCACTGAAATCTGTAAATCAAGATTAAAGGCTTTTCTAAATGACATGTTAGAATAAACTGGGATTGACTGAAGGAACTTTTGTGTATTATAAAGAAAGTCAGAACAGATGAGCACAGTCAGCTCTTGTGGCTCTATTACCTGTTCATCTGATTTATAAACAGAGAGTAATATATTGCCATGTTGTAAAGTAGGTATGCTGATAACAGGGTGCCTGAAAGATCTGCTAAGGTGGGTGGTGTTTAGAATACTGATTAGTGACCTGGAAAAAGTGCCTGACAACAATGAAAATAAAGATTTTGTCTTGAATGAGAATTTGGAGACAACATAAGAGACAGTTGAGATTTAAGGTAGTCAAGACTAAGAGACAGCATAAATGCAAATGAAATTGGCTTTTGTGAATGATGTGTATGATTGCATAAAGGGTAGGATAGAAAAGAAACAATGTCATATAAATTGATGATACTTTCTTGGTTTGAATGCTGCATTCACTGCTCTTCAAATGAAGTACAGCAAGAATAAAAATTTCTGAAGATGAGAAAACAAAATAATGAGATGATTAGGGATGTTTTTGTATTAAATCTAAGATAAAGTGTAGATATACAGCTGTTGTGCTGTGACTTTGAGAGGGGTGTGTTACGGTGGTTCCTTGCATTTCTGTCAAACCCAGAGAAAGTACTCTCCCACTGTAAAATCAGGATATTGGGCTAGTCCAAGTACTGGTCTGATTCAGCATGGTGGAACCTGTGTTTCTATTATTTCTACACTATATGAGGCTTGCAAGGTGATAAATGTATTGTCAATCTTTGCAAGAAAGTATAAACCAAAAAGAAAAATTGAATATATTCATTAATTCATAATTTGTGATATAACTTCTTCAAATATCTCAGAACTTCTATATAATAGAATGCTTGTATTTTTTCACAGAATATAGAACCAATAGTGTCATTTAAAAATAAAAGCTTGGAATGTCTTTTGAAAGTTCAGCCTTAAATATTCTTTGACTTCCCAACCTTAATTTAAAAGCTGATCATGCTGCCTCTAGTTTGTTATAGAAATATCAAATCTACCAAGCTGCACCAAAAGTGCTGCATTCTTTGTCTGCTACCCTAATTTATATTCAGATGTTAGGTGTTGAGTGCAGTGTCTGATAAGACTATGCGAGTTCCATACTGTTTGTAAATGAAAAATAGTGGCCTGGGTCCTGAATGCTGTCTGCTTTTTATTGAGGATTATGCCAGAGTTAATCTTTATGAGCCTAGCACCAAAGTATAAATGAAACTTAAAGCCAGCAATTTGCATTCTCCTCTCACTGTGATCAGGACCTGTAATTACCACAGTGTTAGTTGATTCTGAATTCTCCAGTATCATTAAGCCAAAGTTCCTGCAAAGCAAGTACATTTGGGAATGAGAAAATGATTGTGAGCTGAACTGAAAAAAAACATTTATTGAAAGCTTTATATCAGAAACTCTTAGAAAATTCACTTAATTCCTTATGAGTGGGATTGGAAGCCTTGCTACTTTAGTTTTAATTCTGCTATTAAGAGTTACAGAATTAGTAGCAAAAAAAAAGCCAACTTCAATTGCCTGTACTGACCTGCATTCAGTTGTTATTGTGCTAAAATTCTGACTGATGTTAATAGGTGGCTGCAAGAATAGGCTCTAATTGTGCATACTCTGCCGATGTCTTGAAGCTAATTTTTTCCCCAAAGATTTTTCATTAGCTTTTTAAATTAATACTGTACTCAAATTAAGTTCTCAAAAAAAACCCCTAATAGATGTGCAAAACTTACCTTGATGGAAATAAAAATCTAAAATATCTGTTCTTTTTATACTGGCTCTTTAAGGCAAAAGAGAAGCCTAGGAAATTATGAGTTTTTTGGTTGTAACTTGCATTGCATTTCTGATGGTAGCTCCTTTCCAAATATGGATCAGGCTGTGATACACTTCGTCTCTCAGAGTAATAGCTCAAGTTCCTTTAAGTTATGCAATGTGAGTGTGGATATCACAGTGGGACCGCTTGTAAATACAATACGACATCATGTTAGTAGAGTTGAAAGATGAATCTGCTGTTAGCATTTACTAGAAGCAAAAGTTGTGAATTAAAGAGTGGTATATTCCTTCAGCTAATTTACTATTGCCATTAGAAGTTTTGGAGGTCAGGAGATTCTTATGTTGTTGAAAGACATTCTTAAACTAATAATTTTTAAAAGGCAAATAATTGAAGCTTGTTAAAGTAAATAAGTAACTCTTTATCACTGATCTATGGAGTACCTTGTTTGCCAAAGTATTAAAATGCTCAGGACAGGTGTACCAAATTGGATGAATTCCTGTTTTGTTCCGAGTTGAAAATTTTTTTGAATTATAAACTGCAGAGCAAGGTACTGGCAGTATCATTACAAGTAAGAGACTGCCGGGCTCAAGAGCATTTTAAAGAAATTTGATATGTATGCATTTTAAATTTGGTGAAAGCTTGTGTATTTTAATTTTGTCTAGTGTGGTTGAAAAATGCAATTTTGGTTTTTGTGTGTTTCAGGATTTTGCTCTTAAGGAGATCCAAAACTATGGAAAGAAACCATGTAACAGCACCACGGATGTAAAGTTAACACACTGATCGGGTGTTCTCTTGAAAACCTTTTAAACGGCTTCATTTAGATTTTGAGTATATTTATCTGAGCTGTGTAGCTCACCTTGTTAATAAACCAATGAAACATTTTAATAAACTTGGATTACAGGGGATGCAAATTGTTTGTATGCACTTCTGTACATATGTAGACATTGGTTTTATTAGTAAACCGTTATCTTAATGCACTATTTTGAATTGGTGACAGATGGCGATAATGAAGAATTTAATCTTTCTTTTTTTAGTGGTTTCAATTTCTGACTAAAAGAGTTTTAATTAAAAAAAAACCAAATACATGTATTTGCTTTCTAAAACTTTTAATTTCTTTTCAAATACAATGTCACCTTTTTTCTAGGAAATACTGGAAATCGTTCCAAATGGAATTTCATAAAGGAGGAAGGAATTTCAGTGACCCTATATATCACTGGTTAACTTTGTTATATGACTACTGAAGACATAAAAAATATGCATCTTTTTTAAAGAACTATTTTACACACAAGTAAACATTTATTTATTTATTCTTTATTTATAAATTAACAGGCGTTGTGTCCATATTTTTAATTTGAGATGGAACTAAATTGGTCATTCACTTGGTGATAATACATGTTTATCATCGTTTCCTACACGAAATTGGTTAGTCTGCCCAAACCTATGTTCAGGCAGTCAGTTATCTAAGTGTATAATCAAGTGCATTTTTAAAATGGGATTGGAAAAAAGAGCAGATACTTTCTGAGGATGTACATTTTCACTAGAAAGTTGATCTCTCTTACTCAGTAGAAAATAGAGTAAAAGTGGATCAGGTGCCCTCTTGATATAGATTCACTATAACTTTATTAAAGTTAATGACACTTATGCCAACTGAAAATGTACCCTCATAGAAATTAATTCATCTGGTAAATACTTATTTCAACTATTTTACATTCGCCAAGTTCACTACCATATTCCTATTTATTTCAGTGTAAGTGGAGAATTCAATCCATTCGATTAAATTGTCCAGATCTTACTGGGGCAAAGCAGTGAAGTCAAGAGAATTTTACCTGCAGGAATTAAAAATACAGATTTAGGGGTTTTTTTTCCTTCTCTGGCATATAATACTATAACATAGTGACCTATTCCACCTGGGATAGTGTAGACACTAACATCCAATCTGGCACAGCTCAGACTTCAAATAATTATCTGGTAATGAAAGACAAATTTGGTTGTTCATGGTTACTTCTTCTTGCAGTGGTTTCTGTACCAGCCCCATGCCTTACAGGGTTCCCTGTACAACAGAGAAGAATCTCCCGACATTTACGTCTGAAATGGGCAAGGTTATACAAAATTGGATTGACAGCAGAGTTGGCAAAAGTGAATAACACTATCCAGAAGAAAACTGATGGCAAAATATTTAAATCTTTTTTGTAGTTCTGAACTAAAATTAAAAGAATAATTATTATAATTGGGCTCCACATGATGAAGAAAGAGATCATCAACACAAAGAGGTAAAGTTACTCACTTATGCCAACTGAAAATGTACCCTCATAGAAATTAATTCATCTGGTAAATACTTATTTCAACTATTTTACATTCGCCAAGTTCACTACCATATTCCTATTTATTTCAGTGTAAGTGGAGAATTCAATCCATTCGATTAAATTGTCCAGATCTTACTGGGGCAAAGCAGTGAAGTCAAGAGAATTTTACCTGCAGGAATTAAAAATACAGATTTAGGGGTTTTTTTTCCTTCTCTGGCATATAATACTATAACATAGTGACCTATTCCACCTGGGATAGTGTAGACACTAACATCCAATCTGGCACAGCTCAGACTTCAAATAATTATCTGGTAATGAAAGACAAATTTGGTTGTTCATGGTTACTTCTTCTTGCAGTGGTTTCTGTACCAGCCCCATGCCTTACAGGGTTCCCTGTACAACAGAGAAGAATCTCCCGACATTTACGTCTGAAATGGGCAAGGTTATACAAAATTGGATTGACAGCAGAGTTGGCAAAAGTGAATAACACTATCCAGAAGAAAACTGATGGCAAAATATTTAAATCTTTTTTGTAGTTCTGAACTAAAATTAAAAGAATAATTATTATAATTGGGCTCCACATGATGAAGAAAGAGATCATCAACACAAAGAGGGCTCGGAATAGTTTGTAGTCTTGCTGGGAAACACGAATCTGATGATTTTCTGAGTAGGCTAAACCAGCATTTAAACTCTGTCTTGATGCTTTTGTAATCTGCAGTAAAAGAGAAGAAAGTAACTTTCACTGAAACCTAGAAGAATTATTAACACATTTTTACAAGTGCAAAAGTAAATCTTGGCACATGATGTTTCTGTTTTGAAAAGTGACTACAAAAAAGGCATTGCAGAATTAGATTTCTCCTTTTTGTCAATGGTTCCATTTCAAACATTCACACTTCACTAGCATTTTTTCTCCCTCTCAGCTGTGAACTCACCTCAATATTAGTCAAGCTGGTTGTTCTCCTCATGGCTCTCTACCAGCCATAAATACTTTTCAGCATAAAATAGTCTTAATTACTCATGAAACCCCATTAACTTCAAATTATGACCTAATTTGTTCTATCTAAATAAACCCATTGATTTTTTTTCACAAATGCAAACTGGAACATAGTTAACAATCCTGTTGATGCGCAAGAAGGAATGCAATCCAATTCTCTTATGGCCATGCTGATATTGTAAGGTAGGTATTAGAAGGAGCATGAATTTATTACGGTAACTAAATCATGATACATTTTAAATTTGAATGGGATTTTACGTTTTTTTGTGTACACTTTTAGTTTTTCAGTCAGTAATCAGAATTTCTTTCTATGAACTAACCTGAAATCTTACAGATCCTTTTGTCACTATGAAAATCCGTGTCTCGTAAAAGTACTGTCTGATGTAATAAACCAGACTATGGGTAGTTTGGGAATCTAGTATTCATGGGTGTGAATCATCTGTCATTAGGCAGAATACTGAATCCCAAAGGCTTGCAGAAAACTCTAAATCTCATGCTTTACATCCCTGTCTTCACTGAAGTTGGCATAGCACAGTAAGTCTCTTACATTCACATATCTGATGCAAATAAAACAAAATTGAAATATTTAGCAAACAAACATTTAGGCTGAATAATTGGGATGCCATTTTACCCCCTGCGTGGGTAAAGAAGGAGTATTTTCAAAAGCCTCGATCAATTTGGTGTCTAAGTAGGAAAGTCAAAAGGCGTAAGGCTCTTCCTGCGAACACTAGTAATACTTAATAGCTTCCTAGTTCAGGTAAGGATGAAAATGGTTATATATATATCGAGTAACTTGTCATTCTTTCTGCAGTTTTCAGAATTTGTCACAGAGATAGATGTGTCACAGAGACAGATGGCCTAGAATAAATATTCATTAAGAAGCTAGACATCTACCAAAGTTTTCAACAGAATGTAGGTGTATGAATCAAAACCTGTGACCCAAAAATGGGCTTCTCAGCATCTACTGAGCCTGAGAAGGGGACAGTCTCACTAGCTGCTGCCCTGACTTAAAAGGGGCAGAGAATTCTGATGTTTTGAACGTGTAAAACTGTTCCAGCCTGATGATCTTCTGCTGTATCCATTTGGAATCCAGAAACTAGGCTAACTCCTCCAAACAATCCGATCCAAGAGTTGTTCTCAGAGACCACCTAACCTGTCTTAGGAAGAATGAGGGTTTCAGGAAACACAAAGGACTAATGTCCACTTCTAATATAAAAGTGGGAAAACCAAGTTCTGTACCCTCCTCAGCCTCCACTGTTCAAAACGGCTACAGAATGTCCTCATCAGATACCGTTGTATCTGTCCCATATAAGCACCCTCCATCTTTCCTGCTGGAGCTGCACAGCCTAGAACTAAGAATGCGGGAATCACCAGGACTGCAGTAAATAAGACGCAACTGCATCTTAAGGAAGTGCTCAACTGAAATGGGGTGGCAGTGATATGTTTTGGATCTCTTTTTGGTCTGCCTAGTATAAGGAATCTAGATACCTATAGTGGGCATCTGGAGCACACTCTGAGAACCAGGAACTTAGCAGTCATGTATATACAAGTACGTAACTTCCAGAACATGAACATCTTTACTAGTTCTAGCCTCTTATCCAAGTCTTGCCTGAGAGGGAGAACAACACAAAAACAAATAACTTAACTACAAATCATGGCTTCTAATCTGTCATTTTTGTCAGGGTTCTGGGAAGTGTTACGTAAAAATAATACTTAGTTTCAGATTAAATTGTAAAGTATACATTTGTAGAGTATATTTGTTAACAAATTTGAGGTCTTATATCTGTAGTGAATCATCACCATCATAGATGCTCTGTTATTTGAATACACGAATGCTTTGAACTGCTTCCAGTAACACTGAGCATTGTACTCTGTGTGCACTGGCATCACGGAGCGTTCTCACGAAGTGAGAGTGAATCAGCTCTTGGGAATGACTCGGATTAAGACATTCTCCAGCCGAGTTCTGGTTGCTTCCTGGAGAGCTGCGTGAGAGAGAAGATTCAGTTACAACAGATGGGATCCTGCTATGGGCCTCGTTTCTTTTTCAGTTCAGGAAAAATGCCAACGCATCTTAGCATCTGTGTTTTCCAGCTTATCAAGCTGGAAAAGAAACGTGAGCACGGCAGCATGGGGCTGTCTTGTAATCCAGTATTCCAAACACCTTTTTGGAGCTTGTAGCCCCCAAATACATGCCACTGTGTTTTCTGAATTTACCTGTCATCTGGAGTCTGCATGGACAAGAGGAACGCCATTACTGTCCCAGTCTCTGACCAAGGACTGTGGCATTCCTTGGCCTGCAGTTTTTGTAGTTCTTTCAAAGGGCTCAGGCTCCCCGCCCAGTTACTGCATGTTCTTTGCCTACAGCCAATACGAGGTTGCAAAAGGCAAGTGCTTTACTTCGCTAGAAGATGTTTACCCAATGCATTTACCTCAAGGTTGTAATGAGCTTATAGAGTGTACAGAAACTAAGAGCTGATGATTTTGACTACGAGTTTAAGCCTGATCAATAGGCAAGTACATGTAGAGCCCAGATTCTAGGTCCTAGGTTCATGGAAACATCTACGTGCAGCTCTGGTGCATGCACCCACAGCCCCTTGGTGCTCAGCATTCCATCAGTTAATTCCCTGCTCAATAATCTGTGTATTTTGAAGTTCCTTTCCAAAACCTGTAATTTCCTTATATATGAGAAGTTTAATTACCTAATACAGGAATCAAGAATCTTTTGGGGGCAGTTGCTAAAAACTAGGCATTGCAGCGCCTAGTTTGAAGATTTCTAGCTCTTTCTCACTCTGTTTTTGGAAGAGGAAGGGCTACGAAATCAGATGTTTTAAAAGGGATTTAGATAACTAATATCATGCTTGCTAGAACATAGATTAAAACTCTGTGGTGCCTGGTGTCTTGGCCTATATTTCAGCAGTTAAACCACATCCACTCAGAAAGAAAATGGAAGCAGAGTGTTTAATTTACAGTTTTTGTTCACAAAGTTTGAAATTGTGGAGGAATTAGTGTAATCTAACGAGATCTGTGTACTAAAAATACATGCAGAAAATCAGCAGATCTAAAAGGGGATGGATTTTTTCTAGTCCTGCCTCTCTTTGCTTTCTTACAAATCCCTTGTGACTCTGGAGTTTAGGCTCAAGGAAAGCAAAATCTAGTTTTTAGTTATTTCAAATGCTTGACACTTTTAGCATTTAGCAGATTGACAGACTTTCAATATGAACAGCGCATAAATGGGGAAGTGTATTAAATACTACATATAAATGAAGACAAACTTTGTGTTGGGCTTCTGGTAATGTGCTGTTCAAGCACGTTCTTAGTTGAAACATATAGGCTGTACAGGTTGAAGTACCTCATTTTATACCACATACTTACCATTTACTGAGCAAATGATGTCTATTCCCTTTAGGTGTATTTGTATTCAGTGACAACATGTTGATGCCTAGTGAGTTACTGTTTACTTCCCTTTGTTCTACAACAAAATGTAAAGGAAAAACATACCTGTAAGATTTTGGAATAACTGATGACAATGACTAAACCTGGTATTAGAAAGAAAACAATGGCAAAGGTCACATCCCAAACTATTTCTCCTGCAATGCTGGGCCAAACCAAGGTGCAAATCTGAATCTCCTGTTTACAAAGAATAAAGAAGAAAATCAACGTTGTACAGTTATTTTTACTACACAGTTGTCCTTATCTCCCTCTATGCCTACGGAGAAAACAGCTGCAGGCTAAATCAAGTCTGTGAAAGCTTTCTACTCAAGCAGAGCAGTCAATTAATGTATTACTCCATGGTTTTAAAAGCCCATACAATTACCAATAGATGTGTTGTCCACAAACTAAATATTGCCATAAATTTCGTATCAAATGCTAATGACAACTTTAAAATTGAAACTTATAGAACTTAATCATGTATTCGAGTGTCATGTTGGGTGTACTTCTGTACGCATTTCAAAATACTAGGCAGAAAAATCCGTGCATGGCCACTTCGTACAGAGGCTGCCGCATGTGCTGGGCAGCTCTCCCAGGATGCTGACCCCTCGGTAAGGGGGAAGTGTGCTGAAAAGGGGACTTCCGAGCCGCGCTGGGGAACGCAAAAAAAAATGCAGCCGATGCGCATTTCGCATCTAATGGGAGGGCCCGCCGGGAGAGCGGGACGGGAGGGGACGGCGC
>NW_008795129.1:8580300-8593948 GCF_000699145.1 Aptenodytes forsteri
CGGTGAGGAAGAGCAGGTCGGCGCAGAAGAGGTTGAGGACGAGGCAGTTGGCGGCGCACAGCCGGTGCCGCCGCCGCACCAGCAGGCAGATGCCCCAGACATTTCCCGCCAAGGCCAGCAGGAAGATGGAGGCCAGGGCGGACGACTCACCGATACGCAGGGCCGTCACATTGTGGCCCCTGAAGTCTGAGAAGAAGGGGAAGTAGGTCCTGTTCCCCCCTGGCACGCCCCCAGACCCCGGCATGAGGGTGGCCAGTGGGCATGAGGCACCCACTGCAGGCAATGGCACCAGCCCTAGGGGAAGGGCTCTGCTCCCAACCACCACGGTGGCACCCGAGGTGCCCTCCCGGCACAAAGCAGGGGCCTGGCCGCCATCCCCCTCCCTCCTCTTCCTCCTGCCCGTGCTGCCGAGGGCTCGGCCGTGCCAGCTGGGCGGTTTATGGCCCTCGCACTGGAGTGGAACAAGGAAGTGGGAGGGTAAACACGGCGCAGCTCACACAAAGGCGAGGCCGCCATGCATGGGGAGGCAGCAAGGGGCTGGGGGCGAGTGGGGCCGTCTGGCACCTCCCCGGGGAGGGTGCGGGTCAGTGCGCTGGCACCTCCATGCTGAGGGTCCCAGGCCCGGCCACCTCCTCCAGGTCTGGCCCTGGTCTGCCCTGCTCTACAGGCAGGCCCCCAGGGCACTGGTGACCCGGGGACGCCACCCAGGCTGCTCCCCTCGGCTGGGTATGTGTGCATGGCTTAAAACAGAGGGATGGCTGTCAGACTGCTCCGAGAGCTCTTCTCGGGAGCCCGGGATAACCAGCGCTGCTCTAAGGTAAAAAAAGAGGAATTTACCCATCGCCTTGTGTCTTGACAGTGGCATTTGGAAACAGCAGTCCTGTGCCTTGCTTGTGCTAACCATGGTGCTGTGTGAAGTGGAAGTGTCACTGTTGTGATTTTTGGGATCTGTTTACTAAGTTGATCCAGAGTCTTACCCGCTTGTGTTATTCTTCTCCTTGCTGGAGAAGCCTGGTAAATTAAGACATACCTAGAAGATACCATCAGGACTTCAATTTCTGAAAGCAGTTGCTCAAATTGTAAATGAAAGTAGGCCTTTCCACTTATGTTCTTCATTCCAGGTGATTTAGAAATGGACTACGAGTGAAGTGCATAAATCGTCACAGACGAGCAGATAATGTCTCATAAAAGAAGATAAAGTATGTAAACAGTTGTATAGCTTTAGATGGCTCTGGATGAATTCGTTTGACTCGGTGGCAGTGTAGGTGCTTGAGGGTGCAGTTTACAGGCTTGTCCGTATGGAGCTACACCTTCTGATCAGGTGAGAGTTACCTGAAACCGGTGTGCCAATGGGACCGGGTGACCGGGCAGTGCTTCCGTGGTACCCTGGCTGTGACCCTGCCATCAACCGCTTACGCAATGGCATTAGTGGGAATTCCAGATTAATGGGGATTCCAGAAACTCAGTCCTTCTAAGGGACGATCTCCTAATGAGGAATGACAAGACTGAGATCTTTCCTGGACCACTTCCCACGTCTTTGCCAGTGCAGAATTTACATTGATACTAATTAGCGTGTTTTCTCTTGAGCTATAAGTGGTTCTAACTATCTGTGCTGTCTCATCAAACAGGGAGTTTGCAGGGCAGCTTAAACAGGTGGATGAGATGCTCCTACTAATTCCTGCTAATTTCTTTGATGGTATGAAATGTGGGCAGATTTGCTGTTAAGTGGGTGGCTGCTATGAACTATGAACTCAAATGAAAACAATAAGAAAACTTGCAAAGATTTTTTTTTTGGCAGCCAGCAACACAAGTGTCTGGCAAGTGTCTCGAAACACATATTTTATTCTACATCATTTGCTGGGAGAAAAAACTGTGCACCCGTATTGCAAAAGTTTCAGCAAATTTATTAGAACTACTGAGGATGATTATTCCTATTTATGATCAAAGCTTGACATATCTAGCTACAATTTATGTTGGCTTTGCTATGGACTGATTCTGTAAAATGCTTAGCAAATCTTGAAATATAGCAAATACCTTCCAGTTGCCAACCTCACAGGTCTGGGATTATACAAGCTGACAAACTAGCCCCGAAGTTTTGGGCAGCTGGCAGTAGCAGTGATGTGGTCAGCTCTGAATAGAGGCTGGGATTTGGGAAAGAGCCATCATTAGAAGTCTGGTTGTACCTGTGTGAAAACTTGGAAGGCATTAACAGGACAGGTGGGAGGCAGCTGGAAATGGTAGCACAGATAAATGCAAATTATGTTACGAATGAAATCTTTAGCCCCTTTGGCATTAGTGGAAGATGAAATCAGAAACTGGTCCTATCAATTCAGGGTAAAGGAAACACATCTGAAACAGAATGGGGGAAGGAAAATAGGGAGACAAACATCCGAAGCAGTATTACTGAAGAAATGGAGATATTTTCAGTCGGGGAGGAAAGGAATGCCATGGAGGAGCAGAACATTTGAAAATGAGACGATGCGTGGAAGTATCTGGGTAGACCCTTGGTCTTCTTTAGAAAGGATCACCTTTAGCTTTGGTCCTTAGGTGTGAATGAGAACCTTACTTACTTGGCATAAGCCTGTTGTTTGCTCAGGAGAACCAAAGCAAAATGCTGCTTTTAGTATGCTATTAGTGAGTGAGCTTCACACTGACCTGTGTACAAAATCCTGTGCCTGGGGACGGCAGAGGTGTGAAGAGACGTGCACATTTCCGTGGGGTTTAATCAAATGAATGGGAGCTCCTTGCAGGAACAAAAACAGTCTGATTACTCATGGGTCTGATGGATCCATTATCTAAAAAAATAGTTTTCTTTTCCCTCCCATGAAGTACAAAAGCTGTATTTGCTGTCGGGTACAACATGGTTGCTACAATCATAGCAACCGTCACAACGTGCAATCTGAGGAAGGGAGGAATCATAACCTCGATAGAGCTACTCTGGCATTACTGTAATAGGTGGATGCTGTGTGCGGTATATGCTCCGCATGTGCTTATGACAAGGAAGTGATTAACAGAATGCTTGGAAACCTGTTACGGTTGCTTAACCTATATTATTTCTTGAACCTATGTGCTCTTCTATGCTCAGAAGTGGTGAAGCATGCAGTCAACTCAGATTTCATTCTCCTAGGTTAAACGAAAGTTGCGGGGACCTCTGTGGCACTGGTTAGCTAGCCTAGCGGGGAAAAATCTTGTTTCTTTTTTTGTCCGTTTTTTTCGTCCTCAGTGAAAGCCTGAGTTCTTGCCTTCTCTATGGCAGATAAGGGCTGTATTACCTGATACCGTAAGTCAAGCTCTCTTTTTCAGATTGTTCCCCTGACAATCATGAACTGTCAACGACAGATGGGGATAGTTCAGCTTATTCATTTCTTGGGCATAAAAAATACTCCCAGAGAGAGCGACCTCTTGGGCTAGGTGATTCTGGGAGATGGGGATTCTTGTTCCATTTGGACATGACCTAGTAAAGGTTTTTGCCTTACTTATGCATCCTCTTGCATGTAGATTGGTGTTTAAGTCTTTGGGTCTATTTCCGTGCACCTCTATTACAATAAGTAAATAGTACTGACTTCTGTAACAGATGTATTGCATATTTAATGTTTGCTAAGTGATTTAAATTCATTGCATTAGAAATGTTGACTCTTCGTTCTTCACAGAAGAGGTTCCAAGCTTGTAGGTGACTTAACCTGTGTCTGTGTAATAAGGGTTTTAGCATAAGTTGCAACCAGGGTTAGCTTTCTATTTTCATTTTTGCTTTTACATACCCTACTGCAGTTGTTCTGCTTCTAGAGACTATTAATTCTGTGCTTAGAAGAAGTTATGCCATTTTAAGGTTTGTTTCAAATACAAATCTGTTTTGATTTATTTTGCTTTTTAGGAAGTTTTCTAACTGCTCACCCATTGTATACTTTTGTATCAGTGAGCTGTAGCATTTACACCAATGTGCAAGGGACAATTTTAAACTTGTAGTGCAAATACAAATGCATCTGTTTGTCTTCATACAGTAGCAAGCTCACCCACTCCAGTGTCCACTGAAAATACCAGATGCTTCTATGGATCTGTATGATCATGTCAAGAACTAGTCCCTGTTTCTTTTGGGGAGTGAGCAAGTCACTGTTTCTCCTGGGGAGTCTCATTTTCTTGTGGTCAGTATCCATAGGAAGCTGGCATGCTTCCTGGGATATGTGCCAGTGGCACTGCAGTTTCAAGCTGTAGCAGCAGCATTACTGACCAGTGCCTCAGTCAAAAGCAGAGCTGCTGATAATACTCTCAGTAGATGTGCTTTCTAATAAGAGCTGGATCAGTTTTTTGTCGTCAAGACCACCAGAAGTTTTGCCAACCGCAACGTTGAACAATTTCCTCATGACTTGCAGTAAGGGAGGGATTTCTCTCTGAACCAAATGCAAATGTAAGTACATTATCCATGTAACAGAGAATTGCCCTGGAGCGTCATGATCTCTTATGCTGCACGCCAACCAAGTTTCACCAGGGTCACTCAGCTCCACCTAGACAGTTCTAACTAAATGAGGTTGTTTCTTAACAGTTTTAGATACTGTATTACACTTACTCATCTAGCCCATGGATTTAGGGAGTTTATCAGTGAATATAGGGTATCAGAATGGTTCATTTGGACATTGCAGCATCTGGTGGAACACTCACCAAGGAACTGAGACCCTGAGTGAGATTTACATGGAGAATTATAGTCTGATATTTAAGTGCCACTGGGCCTTTGCTAACTTACAGGTGTGCATAAAGTTACACTCCTGCTGATGAGCTTTGATGCAGAGCCATCAAAGCAAATACTACGGTGTGCCTCTGAAGGATTTACGAACAAAACTTGTCACCAATCTCTCTTGCTCATGAGACGTACTCAGACGTTCCCTGAACACATTGGTCTGCTGGGTTGCACGCAGTGCAGAGGTCACAGATGTCATCGTTTTCCCTCATAGTCAAGAACCCAGTGATTAGAGAATGCTCTTATTCATGAGGTTTAAGGAGAATCGGCTTGCTTTCTTTCCCTTTTGTCACATCTTAGTAAGTGGTTGGGAGCAACAGGGGTTCTTCAGGTCAGAATCGGGATAAAAGCTTTACTTTTAAAAGTCAGGTATTTCTGAAATTAGGTTTATAGAGGGCCTGTCTGCTGCAAAGAAAATCTGACCGTGTTGGAAGGCAAGGCTTGTGCTTAGCTAGCATTAACGGGCTGGAGAAACAGAAAAATCATTCTTGCAACACCTATGAGAGAAAGTACAGATAACGCTTTAAATTCTGCTGTAAGCCCTTCTGACTTCCCAAGTGTAATGCTAAATCATGTTATTTCCCACACTGTTCATGTTTTTCATTATCAGTGGCTGTTTGGTGTCTGGTTGCATTATAATTTAATATGAGATGATTAAAGAGATGTGACTTAGAGCTTCTCATAAACCGTGTCCAGAAAGCCTGGATGTCTAAATTAGGCTGTACAGTTTTCTGTCTAGTTGAATGAGATTATACTGACTAGATGACACTTGTTACATTGATAAAACTTGCGCTTTTGCTGATGCAGTGTGCTCGTTCACCAGTTTTGAGTTACCAGGGAAGTTAAACCTGGTTGCACTTCTGTCAAGAAGCCTGCCGGATATCACTATGATAAGGTCCCAGGCTTGTTTCTTACAGGATATTCTGAGGTACCTTATCTTGCTGTCTCTTTTTTAAACCATTAATTCAGTATGAAATACTTAAACTTTTGGTTGGTCAGAGAGACAGCAAAATGAGTATATGTCCGTGACTACTGGTGGGGAGCTCTGTTCCAGGTCTGAAGGGGGACTGGGTGTAAGGGGAGGTCTCACTTCATGGATATGTGTCCTGTTTGAAATCAGCTTTTTTTGCAAGAAGAGACTCATTTGTCATAGGCAGCCAATGCTAGAAGAGAATTTACATCTCTGAATCCTCAACAGCACCTGCTTTCTGCGCACCTAGCCTTTCTTGAGGAGTCATGTTTGTCACTGGCTGGCTTGGGTAGCTCCCACTCAATATGCTGGCTTCCTGAATCCTGTTCCTGGGCACCCAATGGAGGGGAGCCCAAACTCCCCAAATGCCAAAGAACTGGACACCACAGCGCTGTTCGTTAAAACAATGTGGGAACGAGGCACTTCCCAACATGAGGGAATTAAGTGACATCAGGTTGCACTTGTGTTGTTTATCTTGTTTTCCAGCGGGGTTGAGATGCATGAGTGCAAATATTGATTCTAAATTACTTTGTCTGCTCAGACTAAAAGTTTATACAGACATAGGAATGCCAATAATTTTCCAGTTGAGAAACAAGGTGAGGTTAAACTGTTATATTGACTTCTGGTGCGGTAGCTACCAATTTTGCATGGAGTGAAATAACATGAAGAGTCAGTGCAGAACAACCATTGTGTTACCTGCTTTTTTTTTATTTAAATCTTACAGTGTGCTGTTTGCAGGTCTATACGTGTCATTAAACATAGGGCTTCAAGGGACTGTGAGAAATCACCTGGCTGATGTCCCTGACTCAAGGCAGACTCACCTGTCAGGAATGGTTTAGACAGTTATATGTGTCGCTGTAAATCTACAATGGTGGAGATTTTGCAGCCTCCGTAAGCGACACGTTTCACTGCTAGTCTATTCCAACCACCGGAAAGATTTTCCTTATCTCAAAATTTCTCCTGTTGCAATTTTAAGCTTGTTACTCTTCTCTCACTGAGCATAGGAAGACTTTATTTCTTTCCTCTGTATGAAATTTTGTCATTTTTCTTCATGGTCTTTTCTAGACTGCATAACCCTGATTCTTTCATGAATTTGACCAGAAATCTGAGAGACTTCTACTACATTCACATTAGTCTAAATTGTTCTTGAGGTACAATACTCAAAACTGGATACAGTATTCCAGCTAAAAGTCTCGTCTGTATTGACTAGAAATGAAAGCTTATGTGTAAAACATGTAAGAGTCTGTTTATTCATCATGTTGTAAAACTGTTGCAAAATCATGCAGGTGGGATATTGAGTCATGATCAAGTTTCTGTTTACTGTAATGCCAAGAAACTTACTGGAGGACCTGATACACTGTCATACTATTTATTTTGGGGTTTGGTAGTTGATTGTTCCTACATGTAATACTTAATCCTATTTATTTCAAATCGTTGGTGTTGATAAATTGAAAATTCCTGCTGTCTTCTAAAGAGCTCTCAGTTCCTACCTTGGAGTGTCTCAGATTTTATGTGTACTCTAGTAGCATCTGCATCACCTATGAAAATATAAATAGTTTTGGAATCAGACTACCGTGGAATTGTCTAATACTTTATTCTTAGTTAATCATTTCGTGTTTTAAAATAGGCTTAAGGGGAGGCTAGGAGAGAAATCCATTGAGAGGTACTAACACATGGGAACCACATCTGGCTCTTAAAGCTTGAGATTATTAGAAGGTCCCACATATGCACCCCCTATCCTTAGGCTATACCCTAGGCATCCACTTTAGGCTGCTTGTCAGAAACACTGTATGTTCTGGCCATGTGGGTCAGAACAAAGATCCATTTTTCGCTGCACTTACGTTCTTAGGGCTATAAATTATTGATACTTACTTATGTAATGCCGCTTTTCAGCCAGTTGTGCCACCCATTGTATAGACTAGAGGAAATAATTGTATTTCCCTACATTGTTATGAAACTGGCATTTGAAACAAAAGGTCCACGTTAGCACATCTTTTGCTTTTTCCCTATGCACAGCACTTGCTCAGTTAAGAAAACTGGGGACATGTGACATGATTCCCACTGCTGGTTCTATGCCAGTGGGTTTTTTCCAGGAATTGAAGTTAGGTTGGTCTAAAATTCTTTGGCTTCTCTTCTTCCTTGTTAGGCACGACACTTTTATTTCCTTCCCCACCTTTTAAAATCCCACCTACACTGCAGAATTCTCCAACACAATCGCTCGCTGTGCAGGTGGCTTCAGAGAGGTCCTGCACTGCCCTTCCGTGGGAGATAAGCAACTGCCTTGCTCCAGATGGCTGCCTTGAAAATAACCCGGACAGACCCCCGTACTGACAATATGGCCATTTTTTTAACACCCGGAGACTTTCAGCAGGACCATCCCTTACTGCAGGGAGTACCACTTGGCTACCTAATTGTGTCACGTTTTCCAAATTAGAGAAAGGAAAAGATTTAGAAATGCTGCAAGTAGTATTCTGAGTTGCATAATCCCACTGTATGTAATGTAGCTTGTATTACTATGTATACTGTATCATTCGTGTACGATAGAGATAATTGCTTATCATTTTTAAGGTAAAACTATAGCCACAACTGTTACTGTAATCTTAACAGTTCAATCCAATTACAAGATATGGAAACTAATAGGTTGATTGCCAGATTAAAATGGAAATGCCTAGAGCTCCTCTACTGCTACATTTTCATCGCTTGTAAACTCCCACCTATCTCTGCTTTGTTACGGAGGTAAAACGAGAGCAATATTCCCCCTAGTTTTCCTGAAGACGCTGTACCATTTACGTTAGTGTTCTTTGCCAGGTGAACAGTGACATCCCGTTGTCTCTAAATATTTGTGCTGTTCAGCGTGATTCTTTTACAGCATAACCGGCACTACGCCTCCCTGCCACTTTTTATCTGCATAGTTAAACATAAGCAGTTTATTGTTCAGTTTGCCTAAACGTCTGTAGTACAGTTACTGGCACATGGCAAATAACTGTGTGAAAGGTAGTTATCAAAAACACGAGTAAGAGAGAAAGCTGCACAAGCAAGTAAATGATTAGAAGTTGATCCATTTGATGTAAGAAAAATAACAGAGCCATCTTTCAATTGTTACTATTTCATAAGAAGCTCTCCTTGTGTAAAAAAAGTCAGTTGTTACGCACAGTTTAGCTGTCACACCACATTGCATCATGTCGTGGTTTAATCTCAGTCGGCAACTAAGCACCACGCAGCCACTCGCTCACTCCCCCCCAGTGGGATGGGGGAGAGAATCGGAAGGGTAAAAGTGAGAAAAACTCGTGGGTTGAGATAAAGACAGTTTAACAGGTAAAGCAAAAGCCGTGCACGCAAGCAAAGCAAAACAAGGAATTCATTCACTGCTTCCCATCGGCAGGCAGGTGTTCAGCCATCTCCAGGAAAGCAGGGCTCCATCACGCGTAACGGTTACTTGGGAAGACAAACGCCATCACTCTGAACGTCCCCTCCTTCCTTCTTCTTCCTCCAGCTTTATATACTGAGTATGACGTCCCATGGTATGAAATATCCCTTTGGCCAGTTGGGGTCAGCTGTCCTGGCTGTGCCCCCTCCCAGCTTCTTGTGCACCTCCAGCCTTCTCAGTCGGTAGAGCATGGGAAGCTGAAAAGTCCTTGACCAGCGTAAGCACTGCTCAGCAACAACTAAAACATCAGTGTGTTATGGACATTATTCTCACCCTAAATCCAAAACACAGCACTGTACCAGCTCCTAGGAAGGAAATTAACTCTATCCCTGCCGAAACCAGGACACATCAAAACCACTTAATGCACTTGCTGTTTACAAAGAACACTGTATGTGAAAGCCAGGATTTATAAATATGCTAGTATTGGGGAACTCTTGTATTAATCCAGAAGCTTCCCTAGACCAACATCTTCAAATGATGCAGACTTCACAGAACTTCTGCTAGGTAGAAATTGAATTACATGAAATGGACATAACTCAGAAAAAGACCACTGAAATTGTAAATAAAAAGTGCTTGAAAGAACAGCTATTTTTTTTTTTTTTTTTTTAATGACTTCTTGCTTTACAAAGAACAAAACTTACAGTTAAATCTTAGCATTAAGATGAGCTCATTAGGCACAAACCTCTCTTCCCTACATGTATCGCGAGAGGAGCAGCAGGCCTTTTTCTTGTTCATTTACTTCTAGGATAAAAAAAATAATTTTCAGTCTTAGACTCTTTCTTAGCTTCTGATGAGTGAAAAAAAGCAGTGATACCATCTGCATGCTTTATGGAGTTGGAGTTTTATGGTTGGTATTAGTCACATGTAAGTGATGAGAATAATATTTGTGGTTCTGCCTTCAAAATAGGTCTTTTGATGCACTAGAATGTCATTTTGGTATTTTTCAACATATACCACACTGATGTGTATAAATTTATTTGTAAGGTTTTTTTTGTGCTTAGGTCTAATATTTAGGAAGCAGGACTAAATACATTGTTAAAGTTCAGAAGAGGTACTGGAATGAACAAAACTTTTTAAAGGTTATCACATTATCAACTTTATGAGTCTCCCTCTACAGTACCAGCTTCTAATGAGAAAGCATTTTATGCTAATTTAAGAAAGGCTCAGAACTGCTGAAGAGAAGACTGGTGACCTGTAGCAGGCAAATTTATTTCATCTATAATACATAAAAGATCAGAATTTCCTTTTGCAGAAACTGTGCTGAGTATGCAAGTGGGAATAGAATACTAGCTGATTAATGTGGTGTTAAAAGACAACTAACTTAAACTTCTAGAAATAGTTTAATTAGAGATTAAAATTAGGCTGCAATGAAAAGCATAGTTGTTATCCTGAATTTAAAAAATGTTTAGAAAGACAGACATGAAATAAGACAATTTCCCTCATAGCAAAACCTTGAGATTCTGAAGCATAATTTCTGTTTTACTCATTAGTTCATCATATCTTTGGTCAGAAAACCTGTTGCTACAATTGAGCAAATTGTCAAACACAAAGATTAGCCTAAGACATGGTCAGTGAAATTGAAAAGTGAATAGATAGTGGCTAATACAATAGATTTGGCAAAGATATTTCAGGTATAAAGATAATAGCTTTTAACATCTTCTGTCTCGCAAACACTGGATTTGATCAATAACATCACTTAGTATTATAATAGTTATTGAAAACAACTTGGAAAACACACTCATATTTAAGAATAATGTTTAACCACCAGAGATTAGGGTGAACATTATGGGGTAAGTGCATGCAGTTTTGCAGCAAAGCGCCATGGAAAAAGCTGATACTAGCTAGCAATCAGAATCAGTATACCAGAGAAAGATAGACCACTGTCCTCAGCAAACCATAAACTTGTAAAAGCAGCAAATTTATCTTAACTAGTGTATCTTTGTAAAATTTCTTTGCTTTAATAATTTTTGTGGAAGGAACTGCTTGTTGGACTTAACTACAAGTGCAAGGAGCAAAATGCTAGCAACAGATCCAGGTTTACAGTAGGTGCTAGTGGAAAATAATGCTGTGATTGCAAATCTATAAGGGAATTTTTTGACAGTTTCTAATTTGTTGCAAGAAATTATTGCTAACTTGTTTTCTGTATTAATACCAAAATAAAATGACACTTCAAATCCACTAGAGCAATTTATTAAAAACCGCACTTTTAAACTGGGACATTTGTCAAATGTAACAGATTGGATAACTGACATTGCCCAACTTTAACCTCTAAAATACAGAAGTGCAAACCAGTTTACTTCAGCATAATTCTATATCCAAACTTCAAAAATGGTCTCTGACATTGTCTGAAATGTAAACTTTTTTCAGTACCAAGGAAGTTTGTATTTGCTAGGAAGTTTGTTTTCTCAATAACATTGTTTTGAGAAGAGATTAAACCTTGGTCAGCATTTCTGTATGAGCTCTAAGTCACCCCTGACTGTGGTTCAGGAAAACGAGCTACTTATGATAGATGTTTTCAACATGCATCTTAAGCAGCAAAGACGTCTTAACATGACCCTCCTGAGTTTTAATATATCAAGATGGTGATACATTACACATGTATGTGATACATATATAATACATGTGTATATATACACACTATATATACACACACACACACCATGTATACATAAATATATGTAGTGCACCTACTAGGGCCAAAAATCTTTTGCAGCTATTACTGTCAGTTAAGATACAAGCACAATCATCAGGATTCACCAACCGACAACTGGATATGCCAAACATTAAAATAAAGTCTGACACAATAGGCGTGCTTTTACTGTTCTCATTTGTAATAGTGCAAAAAAATAAGTCAGTAGTTTACTATTTTAAGATATTCCTAATTCTAAGAATATTTCCATTTGCAACCAAAAATGCAGTAGCTGGTTTTTTGCAAAATGTCAGGTAAAATATTTGAGGCCAAATAAATTACTATGTTTTTGTGGAACTAAATTATAAAACTAGTAGTCCTTTATACAAGCTTAAGAAAAAAGTTTTAAAAAGATCTTTTGCCTTTGTAGAAGAGCATATTGGCAGTGTGTATAAAGCAAACACAGTAAGTCCATTTAGAGCTCAAGCTGTACAAAAGTCAATATGTGCTAGTAATTCTCTATGCTGGCTTGTTGGATACTGCACTTTACATCTGGGACACTCGAGAAAGCTTTCATCAAGAAGGTTGGAATGTTTCAGGGAAGGACTTCTGTCGTACGTGGTCAGCTTCTCTTCAAATGCAGCTTGCAAATCTTCTTGTGGCTCCGCACGTCCAGATTCCTGGAGTTTCTGGGAAAGGAGAAGCTTTAGTGTAAGATTGGGGCATGAATGCACTGATCAAATACTGTGGAAAAAAAATACTAAGGTTTGAGGGCGCAGAAGCCTTGTGTGTGTTACAGCACTAAGGGTACAATTTTAAAGATGGCTAAATGCAGTTATGCTACTTGTGTTAATAACAGAGGGCCTGTCGTACAATTCTACCGTCACATTTAAATTAGATTGCTTTTCTGCAGACTATTTGAGACAGGTTTCCCACAACATCTGACTGGGAATCCTTCCCCAACCATCCTCCTAGCCACTCACACACTATCTTTCCTTAATAAAATGATGCCTCACTTCCCTCTACGTAGGATGCTGCCTAGTTACCTTCCCAAAAACTCTGCCGTAATCTTCTCTTCTCCTCGTGATCCCACGTGTTTCTGTGCGTGAAGGCTGTCGCTAACCATAAAAGGCACCCGGTTGTCTATTTGACAGCTGCTCCTCCAGCTTCTTAGCACAGAGAAACTCAAAGCTGTAACTTCCCTGCTCTGCCCAAACTTCTGCTCTACTCCCAGCAGACAGAAGGTTTTCCACTGGCAGGAGCAGCAACTGCAATCCTAGCAAGCAAGGCTCTCCCCCAGGGGCAACACATGAAGAACTTAAGTATATCAGAATTAATTTTATTCCCTTCCTCATTTGAGAAAATACTTCCAAGTTGCATACAACAAAGAGGGAGAGCAGTCTGGCAGAGTCACAGAGAATTCTTCTCATCTGCAACTTGTTAGGAGCTTTGCATTTATCTTCTCTGTATAAAGCACAGTGGCCCCAGACCTGATCTAACGAAGGACTCGGGTATCTGATTTTCATTTTGAACCTCATTTAAGTAAGTCCAGAAATGCAGTTTTGACAATCCTATCCAGAAGCACCAACAGTCAAAATGCATTTCTGCTCAAGAGCAGGGCAATCCTGGATACGACAGAGCAAAACAGATCAACGGCTTGCTTAATACTAAATCCTTCCCTACAAATTTCTCCATTAAGTCCCCCTCAGTACCCTTAGTGCAGAGGATCAAGTGCACCCTCAGTAAGTTTGCAGACGACACCAAGTTGGGCAGGAGTGTTGATCTGCTCGAGGGTAGGAAGGCTCTGCAGAGGGACCTGGACAGGCTGGATCGATGGGCCGAGGCCAACTGTATGAGGTTCAACAAGGCCAAGTGCCGGGTCCTGCACTTGGG
>NW_008795129.1:8594436-8603696 GCF_000699145.1 Aptenodytes forsteri
ACATTGGAAGAGGCTGCCCAGGGAAGTGGTGGAGTCCCCATCCCTGGAAGTATTTAAAAGACGTGTAGATGAGGCGCTTAGGGACATGGTTTAGTGGGCATGGTGGTGTTGGGTCGATGGTTGGACTTGATGATCTTAGAGGTCTTTTCCAACCTTAATGATTCTAAGTCTAGGGCTCAAATCTAGATGGCTTTCTTTGGGTTTATATAATAAGCAGCAAACAGACCATGGCCCTCGCAATAAAACAGATGTCCTTTTTCATTGTAGTAGGGAGCTTGTCTTTTTGGAAATGAAAAACCCAGGTTTTAATGACCCACCCCATCCTGTATCAGATGGAAGTGGGGGAGGAATTCAACTTCTATTTTAAGGATTGTGACTTGTTCACTAGCAGCAAGTCTGAGTAGAAGCATACTGCAGCTTTGTTATTGTGCAACAGACAAAACTAGATACACATTGTGATACAAAATACAGTTATGTTCCCTGCTCAGGCACCTGACTATTCTGGATCTCCTTCTGCAGTACTAGTTCTCCGTGCATACTGTAGAGAAAAATGATGCCTAGCTAGTTGACATAGGGTTCTGCACCTTGGGGCCACATACCTAAAGGATGTAAGGGCCTACAGTGACTATCTGATGACATTAACAGAAGACTCACTATGCTTGAAATAAGATCCTGAAGTGAAAAGATGTACATTTATGCAAAATCCATGACTAAATTCACCTGCAAGTTATTCAGTACATACCAGAGGTTCCAGGCGGGTTATTTGCTCCCTGGCCTTGCGCAGTTCCTTAAGGACTTTGTTTAACTGATACTGCAACTTCTGGCGATCAAGCTTTTCATTCTCAAAGTCTGTTGTGCATATCTGGATCTGGCAATCCCCCAAAGTGAAAATTAAAGAATCGAAGTCAGAATTATTAAGAATTGAGGGTGGGGCCGTGGGGGAGAGAGAGAGAAATGTTTCCCCTTTATATATTTAAAGTAAGTTTTACTCTGCTATCATATCCTAAAATGGGATTTAAAATAAAAAAAAAAAAAAATCACTTGTTGCTTTCACTGCAGTGAAATTCATACATGCCCAATTATGAAAACCTTCTCCCTTAGTAGAGGTGGAGTTTGAAGTTATTTTGGTTGGAGGGTATTTCAAACCGTCTTGCAATCTTAAACTGAACATTTTATAGAAAAGCATTAGTGCAAACTCTCATTAAAAATGCCAGTTTCTACTCCAGGATCTTTCTTGTAGCAAGACAATTTGGACAGAAACTATGAGTAACACTGTACACCCAAGCTTAGCAAATAAACATAACTTTTTTTCCAATAACAATTAGATCTGTAAGAATGTACTTGGGAAAAATAAAGCAGATGGAAAACATGGCAATGCAATTATTTGTATAACTATCAAGAATATATTACAAAACTTCAATGAGCTGATTGGTTTTAGGATGTTTCCCATACCTAATCTGAGGCTGTACAGTTGAACAAGTGATTGTGGAGAAAATAGCATCAGGTTTGATCACACCCTCTTATCTGTAAAAAGTTACAAAATTTCCTCTTGACAGATGCGTCAAAATTTTTAGAAGCATCAAGAGATTGTTAACAGTTGAATATTCATGTCTAATATTACTTTATTTAATTTATTACTCATTCTTAAATTTGAAAAGTTAAGTCTAGAAAGCCTTCGTGCATAATACAGACTAAGTATCAGCATCTTAGCTTATAATTCGGTACCTGTTGTTCCAACAAAGCTATCCTAGTGTGTTCCTCCTGCTGTTTGAGCAATGATTTACGAAGAAGTTGCACCTACAAGGCAGAAAAACACTTGTAATAAAGAACTTCCATATACAACAGTTAATAAACTTAACAAATAATGAATCTAAAAAGAGATGGAAGTGAACTTTTATATTCCAACGCCAACAGAAAAAATGTATGCTTGTTATGCAACAGCCAAACCCAATTCAAATATCTCTACTTCTCTGGGGAAAACCCTCGGGAAACATTATCATTGCATTGAGCAGGGGGAATGCAGAATGATGTTACAGGTAAAAAAAAAACCAAACCTGAACTTTTCTAGGTGATTGCTAGGATGCAGACAAAAATATACACACAAAACCTATGTCTGTACTAACATGCCATGATGTTAAAAAAACCAAGCAATGCAACTTTTTTTTAAATAGAACAAGTTTAAGACTCAGAAAGTACTATACTATAAAAGATTAAGTAAACATAAAAAAAGTAAAAATGTCCTCCGTTATCAGCATGTATCAACTTTTACAGTGAATGCTGTTGTTCAGGTGCAAAAAAAAAAAGGCCAACACCTTTTAGTCATTATTAACCAGTGAGAACCAGCCTGTGTTTAGAGAGCTAAACCGTTGTTCTGGTTTTAGCCTACTTTGGTGCCTAGTAAGTTTTATTCTCATATTTCAAATTTCAGTTCTACATTGCTTTGTTATTGACCATAAACTTCTCCAAGTAGCAAGTCTATCTTATTTGGATGCCCTGAGGACACTCCTTCAAGGACGACTTTCAAGTTCTTCTTCAGCAGATATGTGGTCATGATTTCATGTCCAGAAGAAGAAACAGATTTTTTTTTTTTGTTAGCATCACCATGCTGATAGGAATATTCCAAGACACCACTGTAACTCTCCACGTAGGGGATGTGGCAAAGTCCTCATGAGTATTCCAAACAAAAGGAGGTAAGTACTGAATATTTTTATATACAAACTTATAGCACATACATGTCTTCCCCTGCCTCTGATCAGCCAGAGTGGTTTAAAGTCATTGGGCTCAAAAAAGGAAGGAAGGAACAATTAAGAACTTCAGATATGAACAGAATTATTTCACTGAAGTCATCACAGTACTCTTTGGGAGACAGGCAAGCCCTGCGAACAATTAGAATCTGATGCAAAAGCAACAGAACAGATCTGGCAACAGCGTAAACCACACATATTGAACAGCCTGCTTGACAGGCACTTCTTAGGCTTTATAGGGAATTACAAAACTCTTCTCAGTGGTTTCTGCCATAGCCGTCTTCAAGACGGTGACAACTTAAGGTCCATCCCTCCCCTTGCTTATCTGGCCATTGCTTTCTAGTACTCAGGTGTGCCTGCATAGTTCTTATCCATGGCATCGTATAGATGACCAAATGCAGGAACTCATCTGAATGGAAAAACAAACCAACCCCAGCTGCATGGCCACAATGGTTGGCTGGGGGCGCTATCCAGGCACACAGCTGCTTGTCCAGTAAGTATGAAACTACAAGCCCACATACGTATTTGTAGCAAGCCAGGTGACATCAAATATCAGTGATATTCCATAGTTAGGACCACATGATAAAATAGCCTGTATGGACTTGAATTTTTACCTTTCCTGTTCTGATTTACTATTAACCTTGAGGATTAACTAGATTAGAATCAATTAAGTATTCTCTCACTTCTTCCTCTTGTGTCCCACAAGACCAGGGAAATAAGTGAACAAATAAGTTTTGTTTAAACAAGGAAATTTCACAAAAGTTTGGATTTTGATTCAAACCAATATATTGAAGAAATAATTCAGTTTTAACCACAAGGACATGAGTCTAGATATATGTAAAGACCAGTTACCAGAGTGAGTGAGTGATGGTCCATGCTCATTAAATATGACTTTTCAGCTCTCTTGATTCTTTGCTAATGATCTTAAACCTCCAAATGCATCCACTTACCTGACATAAAAGATCTTCAGACTTTTTCTTTTCTTCTCTGAGCTGTCCTTTAATAGTTTCATTTTCTTGTTTTAGTCTCTGCACTTTCTCTCCTTTAATTTTATTTTCATTTTCTAGAGTCTTCATTTCAGCAACCTGTTGTGACTGCAGTGAGGCATTTAAACTCGTTATTTCTCGTTGTGTTTCTTCATACTTCTTTTTGAATTCATTAAGTTCAGATCTCAGCTGGGTTATAGTGCGTCTTTCAGTCTCAAGATCACTCTTAGCAGTTAGTAACAGCTGGTCATAATATTTTTGCTTTTCCTCTTGTAGATGACCTTAATGAGTCAGAAATAATTGAGATAGTAAGGGGGGGAATCCCTTAAAAATCAGAACACCAAATCCTTGACAGCATTTTAAGGCATATTGATAGAAATTGACATTCTAGGCTATTACACAGCTCAGACTGGCACCAAACTTTAGTTAAAACAGCTTTCGATACTTCTAATGCAGTAAAGTCTCCTTCCCAATATAGTTACTGGAAAACTGCAACTTGGCTTGCATTAGTATTGTGTGCTACAGCCACTTCCTTCACTAATCCTTATAGCAATACTATATCCTTTGCTCTGACTGCACAAGCTCCATGACCCACACGTAGTTCTTATATGGCCTCACGCATTATACTGATGCATGGGAGTCAAGGCCCAAAGACACTAGATTCTCACTTCCAGATTTAGGCTCCTTAGTCAAGGTTCTGGCATTACTCCCTCCCCAGAGATACCCTGGGGATCTGTTGGGCTCTACTTCACCATTGCTGACCAAAGCCAGACTATCTTCTTCAAATTGTATGCCATCATTTACTTCTAAATTGCAAATAAAAGGGACTAAGACAGTTTTTTTGATTAAAAAATGCCTGCTTCTTGGCTAGTGACTGTTACTTAAACAAGAGTTTGAAAAATTTCTGCTTGTCAACCCAAGAAAAGTTTAGTAACTAGGGGAAAAAAAAAAAAAGGAGGCAGTCTGTAGAAATTCAGTAGTAATACAAAATATACCTAAAAGCAGAACAAGGAATGCAAAATTTCACAGGCCTTGCTGATTTTTGGCACTGTAAATTTCTTGACTTTGATATTTTTCTGTTGAAGACTTCCCCTCAATCTTCAAAGTGTAATTTACTAGGGAAAGTTTCTTGCTTGACTGTTCTCCCTCCCCCCGACTATGAGCTAAGCCTTACCTTCTCATTAGCAATACTCCTTTACAGGGTGGTGAGATCTTCAGAGAGATACCAAGTTTTTCCTTGGAAAAAGTTGTCATATCTACTTTCAACTTGTATAGCTAGGTTCTTAGAAACTTGCATCTCTGCTACTCTCTAGCTGCTTGAAGAGGGGAACTTTCTTACACCCTTACTCCTAGTTTCCTGGCTGCTCCAACAACAAAGCTTTGACTGCAGTAACTTTGAGTTACATTTCCTGGTGAGCTACTTCAGTCTGCCTCCTTCTAAAATACTGTTCATAGATTTCTAAACAGCACCAAAACAAGATTATGATATTTTACCATAACGATTCAAGCAATAATACAGAAACCAAGCCGCTGCACATGAATTACTAAGTGGTAAGTATCTGCGGGCATACTGTTACTCCAGATGATGTTAGTTCTATTTAGTAAATTTACCTTGCAGGTCAGTTGCAGCATATATGAAATTAATAATTTGATAATAAGAAAAGCAAGCCAACTCCTTCTGGTTCTTGTGTCGAACGTGATTTTAATTTTATTCCACATGCTGGTCAAGCACAACTCAAGTCAATCTGAATGCGTGGTGCTGAGAGGGTGCTCATTATTGAGGAACTACGTAGCATGTAAGTGAGCTAGAGGTGGCCAGATCTATATTGCGAAACACTGTTTTGGATAGATGCCAAAACCTACCACAGGTTTTCATGCCCTGCAAGAACTGTTCAGGTGAGTAAAGAATGTGGCAGTCTTGAGTCATTTTTATAATATTTATTTTGAAAAAAAAAATAAAAAACCTGATCCACACCTAGCTAATAAATCCTTAATGCTTCCATTATGAAGGTTGAAAGTGTACTTTGAAGGATGGGACACATACATATATTTGCCTCAACACTTTCCGCAAACAGAGGTTGCTAACAGAGTGTCAAGGCTGTTAAAAACTATCTTTGAAGAGATAAGAACATGAAATACTGTCGACCAAGTAATGTAGCTAGATAACAGGAAGCAAAGAAATTTTACCTAACCAAGTTTGACCATTAAGAAACCAAAGCATTAAGAAGAAAGTTTTGATTTTGTTTAGTTGAGCTATGATTTGTTTTCAGAAAACTTATTCTATAGATAATTATGGTTGGGTCACTTGTGGGGAAAAAAAATAAAGTTGATACCTTCTGAATTGAATTCTTTAGATTCTTGTTGGCTAACTATTTCTGACTTCTGTTCAAGTTCAAAGATCCTTCCAAGCAGTCCCCTGACATATGCTTCACGTTGCTGGTCATACAGTAGCCACTGTTGGTTTTTCTCAAGAGCCTTCATGAAAAGGAACAGAACAGCAACAAAAAAGCCTCTGGTAATTTATCAGATTTTAAAAGTATTGATCATCTTAAAAACGTTAAAAGTTATATATTATACAATTTAAAAATAAGCTAATTAATTCTGCTGCAGATTGTAGTAATCATCTCTGTACAATAAATAAAACCCATCTTCATTTGGAAAGATAAGTCAGGTTGTTGAGCATAAGTTAAAATTGCAGCAATATTAAACACTGATTGGCTTATTTCTTGGAATGGGAAAATGACTTAAAAGCAAAGGCTTTCATGAGCCATGCCCAGATTATGAAGAATTAACCGTTCAATCTGAAATAGAAATTGAAATATAAAATAACAGATCTTAAGAACAGAATAAACTAGAACTGTATCATTGCAACTTAAAGTTTGTAAGAACAAGGACATGGATTTTTTTTTGTCTGATTGTATCATAGAATTATTCAGGTTGGAAGGGACCTCAGGAGGTTTCTAAGTAACAAGCGATAGGACAAGAGGAAATGGCCTCAAGTTGCGCCAGGGGAGGTTTAGATTGGACATTAGGAAAAGTTTCTTCACCAAAAGGGTTGTCAGGCATTGGAACAGGCTGCCCAGGGAAGTGGTGGAGTCCCCATCCCTGGAGGTATTTAAAAGACGTGTAGATGTGGTGCTTAGGGACATAGTTTAGTGGTGGACTTGGCAGTGCTAGGTTAATGGTTGGACTTGATGATCTTAAAGGTCTTTTCCAGCCTAAATGATTCTATAATCCAACCTCACGCTATCCCAGGCAGTGTCAGCTCAGAGGTCAGACCAGGTTACTTGGGGCTCCTGTTTTGTCAGCAACCACTTTGTTCTGATGTTCCAAGCAAGGTTTTTCAAAGATGATGGAAATAGTCTTTTTTTTTTTTGCAAGTCTTTTTATTTAAATTGTCTTGTCACAAAATAATTCTAGATATTATATTTTAGAGGGAAACATACCGCTGAGGTCCCATACTACTCAAAAACACATAGTGGCAATTTACATTCTTATGCATCTTGATACAGTTGTATCTTGCAACATTGTACATGAAACTTACATCTTTCAGTTGTTTTTCAACTTCATAAAGATTAGTCAGTGATCCAGTGCTGTTTGTTACAGCTTCCTGCAGACGAAGAACAACCTGTTAGTGTTCTTTAAAATAGATGGCTGAAACAGTAAAGCTAGTCCTGTATAACTATTAATTTCACATAAACAGCATATTTTAAAAATGGAAAACAGATGCATACACATGCCTTTTGTGTTTAAAGATCTTTATAGTCTTTTTTTTTAAAAAAAAGGGATCTAAGTTATGTAGAAAACCATTTCATAAATTTGAAATAAAATCTCCTGGAAGATATAGGACAAAGATTTACACTGAATTTATTCTATAACTCTGCAACTCATAGTTACATTAAAACATTTCCCAAGAAGAATATCATGTGTCCTCTTTGAACTGCTATCTCAGAAGACCTGAAGGGTGCAGGAGAGCTGCTGAAAAATGAAGCTATTTTGGGTATTATTTAAATACATAAAAAAGGTGTTTGTTCTGTTTTTGTATCCTTGTACGTTTGACAATAAGCCAGACCTATAGGAGTTGTTGGGGAAAGCTAGAGACCTTGACAACTTCATTGGGATAACAGGAGCATTATAAACATCCGGGAAACCACGCAAGCCTGTCTGGGACCGTAAGGACATAATGACTGGTTTTCTGAGACCTGATCCACAGTAGATTGCTTACAGTACGAGTTGGAGAGTTCTTTAGACCCATCTAAAACTAAACAGGAGTTAAACAGTTAGACTTCTTTCATAATCTGACATGTTTATTCACTGCATGATAGAAAGCTTTTTGAAATTGTGTAGATATAAGTCAGAGGGAAATTTAAGGAAATAAAAATGTAGATTACTACCCAAATCCAAGCTACATTTTTCCAAAGTTCTCCCGTGTTTTTTGGAACATGATTTAGAACAAGCTTTATAGCTGAAAAAATACAGAGGATCTTTGAACGCAATTATTAAACTTTACCACTTCCTAATAAAAATAGGATTTAGAGACACTACAATTGCTCAGACTCCTATTTCTATAAACATTAGAACTCTGTCTCAGTGAAAACTTTCTCAAAATTGTGTCATACAACTGTTGTTTCCATTTCAGAGAACACCTGCTGCTCATACGCCACCTAGCAGTTTCAAGCAGCATTGCTAGACTTTTCAAGTTTTCCAAGACATCCAGTCAAAACAGTCAAATTTTGTTGTCCTCTATGGATAAATCAGTAAGAAATTTAAAAGAAAATTCTGATTTTAAACTAAAAGATATTTTGGTAGTTCATTGGCAAAAATATCATGGAAATCTGTTGACTTAACATACATTTTAAATTCTCTAACAAAGTTCAAAGTCTCTTGAAATTTAAAATAAACACATTGCATTTAAAGTGGTATTTCCCAAGATACTGCATTATTAGAAGTGATACATATATGTATTATCATTGAAAATTAGTAGATTAAGATATTTTGCTATGTATTTGGCTAAAGCTGGATTTCTAGAAATTACTCAACTTCCCTGTAGAGCATGGGGAACCAGCACCATCTGCAGGTCGAAAGCTGGAAAAGACTTAGAGGCACCTCTTGGGCACCAACTTCCCTGGGCCGGTTATTGAGGTACTACTGCATTTTCCATGGAACATGAGAACAGGCAGGGGTGGAAAAACAACTGTAGAAAATTAAATGCATTTGTAAGAGATGGCAAGTACCTGGCACCATACCTATTAACCATTTTAAATGAGAGAAGCAACTCATTATTCCTGTCCTATCTTCTGTCACATTGAAGTATTTAGCATGTGTGATGCCATGTAAAGTACAGGCAACTAGTTTTAACAACTGAAGAGCAAATGAGGATTCGTAAGAGCAGGGAAGAGAGAGATTCTCATAGAATAGTTTGGGTTGGAAGGGACCTCTAAAGGTCATCTAGTTCAATCCCCCCTGCAAACGAGCAGGAACATCTTCAACTAGATCAGGTGGCTCAGAGCCCCGTCCAGCCTGACCCTGA
>NW_008795129.1:8605288-8608447 GCF_000699145.1 Aptenodytes forsteri
TGGCCTTCCTGACCCCATCCCTACACAACCAGTCAACATCCCTATACTCTTCCCAGAATACCTGTCCCTGCTTCCACTGCCTGTGCATTTCCGTCTTGCCCTTTAGTTTGACCAGCAGGTCTCGACTCAGCCATGCCGGTCTCTTGCCTTCCTTTCCTAATTTCTTACAACTGGGGATTGAGAGCTCTTGCACTCTGTGGAAAGCATCCTTAAGGATCTGCCAGCTCTGTTCTGCTCCCTTGTCCCTGAGGTCAGTTTCCCAGGGGTCCTATTGACTAACTCCTTGAACAGCTGGAGTTTTGCTTTCCTAAAATTCAGCATCCTGACTTTACTCTTCGCCTGACCCATATCCCTCAGGACTACAAACTCCACCAGTGCCAGTGCATGATCACTGCAGCCCAGGCTGCCTCCAATCTTGAGGCAGATTAGCCTTAGTCACCGATTAGCTCATGACTGAAGCTGAATCAGGTGAGGAGCTTAGTTTGTCTTTATTAATGCCACACATCTCTTACTGCTGCCTTCTCAGTCTGTTTAATCACTGAGCATACAAACCCGAGAAGGGCATAATATCTGCTTAAGCAACAGTGGATCATTACATGTAGTATCACTAGTCATACCACCTGCATGTGAGCTTGAAAAAGGGACCTTGCAGTACAGCATTAGAGAATTCCCTCCCCAGCTACGTTGCCTGAAGCTGTGCTTCCTGACTGTTCTGTAAACAGGTTAGACTTGGAATTTGCAATTACGATGTTTGTTCAGTGCTTACCTGGGATGCCTGAGAAGTACCAGCTCTGTTTTCAAGCTCAGAACATTTTGCAGTAACAGTGGATAAATTACATTTTAACTGGTTCATTTCTTCCGATAGAGAACGAAGTAAGTGTTCTCTCCTTTCTGCTTCCTCTGTTTTTTCCTCTAGTTGACTTTGTAACAAGGAGACTTCACTATTCTTGTTTTTGGATCTAAGCTTGTCTTTCAGATTTTGGATTTCTTTGTCCTTCTCTCCAAGAAGATGGTTGTGTTTTTCTTTTTCTTTTTCAAGGGAAAGTATTTTCTAAATGAAACAGAATAAAACAGTGACAGAAATTAATAAGTGTCAGTCTATGCAACAAATGCATTAGCAAGTTTACAAGAGTTTGATAAGATACTCACTTTGAAAGGTTCTCTCTTAGCCTTTAGTTAGCTGAGAATATTACTTTTTACTCAAAACAGACAATACTACAGTGACCATCGCAATACTACTGTGATCAGCTGAAATATTTCAAGTGATAGTAAAAAAAGTCTGAAGTAGATGAAACAAGGAAAGAATGCAAAGAACCAAATTTCACAGACTTGGTAGGTACTCAGTTTTGTATATGAATACAGATCACTACAATAGATGAACCTACAAACACAAGCAGTACAAGAACTCTCGAACACTTCCCGTTAAGAGGTTGGTGATACATTTTTTTTAGTGTTGGTTAGCACATTTAGTAGCTTTTGAGAAGCAGCAGAGCCTTCTTGCAAACTAAATGACAAAAAGTGAAGTTACAGAAGAGTTACAATAAGGCATTCAGGAGAAGGATCCTGTTTTCCAAGTTATCTGGCCTTTTAGTTTCAAAACGTGCTTTAGTAGATATTTTCAGCAGGCACTCTCTTTTCAGTAGGCCTCCAGCACAGGTAATTGTTACATAGCATTAGTACTGCATTTGAGATACCTTGGGGCTCTACATAAACTTCTGTTATGACAGCATTTCATTTTCCATGAGAAAGGTTGATGGTGAAATCCTACATGTTTATATCAAGTCATTAGAAGATGCCAGAGAAACTGAAAGAAATTGAATTTTAGAGAGCCTCATTTAGGGAGTGGTTGAAGACCACACAGTGCTCACTAGAATTAAAATATTAACACCAAATAATACCTAGTATATCTAAACATGCCTGTGATTTTCCACCTGTAAACTGGGAACCCAATATTAAGTAATCAACACTGAGCAAGCTGCAAACTCCACCAGACACAGCAAATATGCTAAGGAATTTAGCAACAACAGTACATGGGCTGTCTAGCCATAGGGTTAGTACTTCTCAACTGACGATGTAGCACAGACACATGAAAAGCCTTATTGTCAAAAGAAGTAGCCTAGAAACATTAGTGTACCTAGTCTCCATTAGCTGTATCCTTTGAAAGAGTCCATTTAAAGTTTCCCAGTCCTTCTGGGAAGCCTAACAGTATGTGACTTGGTCACATACTAAGTCTTGAACTTCTTCCTCTGCAACCACAGGTTTACCTTGAATGGACTACAAGGCATGGAAATTGCAGTGTCTTAGTTTCTGCTCTTTGGTTGTAAAGGAAGAATAATGGGGTAAACTGATTACAGTTTTATTTGCCTATAGCTGAGTGGGAGCTTGAGAATATAGTTCAAGCAAATACTCAGCACTTTTTGGCATGTTCTGAGGCAACTGTTTGCAAACACAATGTTCTTTGCAGGAAATGCTCAAAATAATTCTCTGGGACCAACTGATCCAAACAGTTGGACATGTAAGGACAGGTCTTAATGGACTAATTGGCACCTCTGGCCTCAAGTCTTTGTATTTAACAGCCTTGTCAGATGATTGCAATTTGATTAGCTCAGCCATCATTGAAAAATATTTGAGAACAAAAACGTCAAACTTAACCAGCAGTGACATCAAAGTAAACTAAGTTTTAAGAGGAAAGACCGGCATCTTGCTTACAAAGTCGGACATACTCAGACTCATGTTAAACACACACAGTTCGGACATCACACACGTTAGCTCGAGTACAAACATCCACCCCACCTCCAGGAGCCCCTTCCTTTCCGGATCAGTCATTTTGCTTTGCCCTTTCACGAATTCCTCCAGCGATTTTCTCAGGGCTGCGTTCTCCTGCTTATACTTCTCGAGCTCATTCTCCGGTCTGGAGCTACCCGACTTTAAGCCCCACTTGCCAATAATTATATCTTTGGCGGTCTTGGAAGTCATCTTTAAGCACCTATAAAAAAATAAACGCAGCGTTACGGAAGAGCAATCCCTTCCACCAGGCAGGACGTGACTTCTGACACAGGTTTAGTCAAGCGCGGGCAGCGCAGGCCTTCCCGGCTCCTGCTGGCGGCTCTCGGACCAGACAGCGAGGCGGTAAGGGGGCCCTGCACCCCCCCGGTCACG
>NW_008795129.1:8608701-8609019 GCF_000699145.1 Aptenodytes forsteri
AGGCCCCCCATTGGCTGGCGTGGGCGGCCGCGTGACCTGTCTGGCCAATGCCACGGGGCCTTTCTCTTCCCCACCTCGCTTTTCTGCCCCAGCGCACGTGCTCGCGACCGGCCGCTTTGAGGGGGGGGGCTCCCTCCTCCCGGCCCGGGGCGGCCGGGCCCTTCTGAGCGGGCTGGGGCGGTGTGTGTTTCCCCTCTGCGAGGCCATAAGTAATTTTCCCTTCGAGGGGATTTCTACTTCGTTGTTAAAGCGCGGTTGTAGGAGGGGTGGCGGCGGGGGAGCGCCCCCCCCTGTTGGTTCCTGGCGGGGGGGGTCTGC
>NW_008795129.1:8609136-8621344 GCF_000699145.1 Aptenodytes forsteri
CGTGCGCCAGCTGGGGGGCTTGTCCGGGACCGGGATGGGCGAGGGTGGAACGACCCACCGTGATGCTTCAGCCAAGTCTTCTGGGTCCTCTCAGGGCTGTGTCTTACGTGTCTTTATCCTCATTCCTTCCTGAACGTGTTGGCTTTAGTTTACCTTTTCTTCCCCAGAAATCCTCTTCCTCAGCTACCCAAAATCTAATCATTTTAGAAAAGAAGCAAGGTCCATCTTGGCTTGAAAAGTAGTAAGCTAGGATAGTTCTCATGTGACCATATAAAAACTCGGTGGAACTTTGTCTACGTATGACTCATTTTGCTCCATCTTGCTGGCTTCCCCTCTCATCTCTTACTTAAAAACATATTTTGCAGCGGTACTGTGCACCACTTGGTTTTTTACATCTGGTCCGCAGCTGAGAAAAACCTGCCGTAAAGCTGAACATGGGGTAGCTTAGAGCAAAGAGTTCTTTTTACTTATCGTGTAAATTTTACCTAGTTTCATTTTAGTGGCATCAACTGCATGTATTTATGTTAAGACAAAATATTTATAGGCCTCTAAACAATACAGAGGGTCTTTTAACTTTTTTTTGCTCGTATTTCCTTAATCTTTATTTTTACTTATGCATATATATAAAAATAATTTCTCAGGAGATTTACTAAGTTCAGCGTGTTACATGCAGAACCTGTAGTATTTCTTCTGTGTAAAACGTAGTTGTTCCAGAGCACAACTGAAGGGGGAGCACGTAAATTATTTTTGAAGACCGTAGGTATTTTGTGAGTATATACTGACACGGAGGCAAGCTAAAACCATTTACAAACAATGCAGTTCTAAAAATTAAGAGGAAAAAAATATAAGCTATTGTGAAATTTAATACCTTGGTATACCACGAGGTAGATGTGATGTATCTTGAGTACTGGAGTTGTGCTTAATGTTTATGTTGCTTATGCTTATTCTTGCCTCGGTTACTTACGAGAGACTTAATCACGCAGCTTAAGAATAAAAGCAACAAAAAAAATCTGCACTCGTTTTTACACAGTGCCCTTTCTGTTGCCGGATTTCACTAGCGAGAGCTCTTTTTGTGCAGCAACACTGAACTTGGTGTCAATTTACAGGTACTTTTTTTTTTTCATAGCCTTCAGTAACTAGTCTGTCATAGATCCACCCATAGACCTTCTTTACTGTAAACCAGCTATTCCCTGCCTCCTCTTCCTGCCAGCATTTCAGTCCAGAAGTTAAGGAGTTTGAAACTTAAGACTTCCTTGAATTTCTTTGGTAACAATCGACGTTTAGTCAAGACTGGAAACAATGCTTCGAGTGATTGTGGAATCTGCTACCAATATCCCTAAAACCAAGTTTGGGAAACCAGATCCTATTGTTTCTGTTATTTTTAAAGGTAAGGAAAACTGTCATAAATGTACTCGGTGAGGAGCTTTTCTGAAGGATAGTGCCCTATGTAAGTATTTGAAAATCTGTGAAAATGTGTTTTCCTGAAGTTATATCTGATGTAACTTTAGGGAAGACTTTTTAAATAGAGAGACAGGAGTTACCTGAATGAAGTTTGAACTGGGTGGAGTGCATTGGTCTTTTCTGGCCAGCAGTGCTTCTGTTTCAGGATCCACGTTTTACAAACTTTTGCAAAGGCTTAGCCCTTTGCTTTAAAAGCAAAATCTAACTGCACAGATAAATCCACTTTTAGTTCTGGTATTGAAGATTACCTTGTTGTTTTCCATCTGAAAAAATCATTCCTCTGTCTTGATTACTTTGCACAGCCACTGCTCACTGTTACACCAATTTTTATTGTGACTGGTTTATTGTTATTACCAGCATGTTGAAAAACAGTAGTACCATTATTGAAGGTGTTTTGTTTTGTTTTGTTTTTTACAAACTGAATTGCACTTTAAAATTTTGCCCCTGTTGAGAATTCAATTTAAAATATTTAGGGAGGAAACCACATATTACACTTGCATCGCTCATCAGATATATGGGAGAAGAAGACAACAGTGTGATAAAATTAGCATTTGTATGTAAAGAGAATTATATTACAAACTGAATTGCACTTTAAAATTTTGCCTGTTGAGATTATTCAATTTAAAATATTTAGGGAGGAAACCACATATTACACTTGCATCGCTCATCAGATATGTATGGGAGAAGAAGACAACAGTGTGATAAAATTAGCATTTGTATGTAAAGCTAATTATATTTTACAGTATATTTTACCTGTTGCCATCATTTCCTCACTTGGCTAGACTAAAGGAACTTGATTTCAAGTATTGGTTTATCTTTAAGGTGCAGAAACCTCCAAGCAATTTTGGATCATGTAATACGTTAAACCAAACTGTGACAAACGGTCATCTTAATTCCTGGTGACCTGGTTTCCTAACTGTGCACTGAAATGGAAATGGTATTTCCTAAACTATGAAAAATCATTGCAGGGGTTTGTCACCTTTAGAAACCAAATCTGAAACCATGACATTTTGCTGGAGGCTGGAAAAGGACAAGGCAGTGTATGTCCAGTATCTTAACTTCCAAAATAAAAAGTTTTCGGATACTTTATTTCAATATCAGAAAGATTCAATTTCCTTTCTTTTCCTCCTCTTTTTCAAGTTTGTTTTTTTACCCCCCTGTGTGTTAGGGCAAGTGGCTGAGTCTGTCTCAGTAGCTTTTGGAACTTCCTAATTTTAAAATATTTTATTTGCCCTGCAAAAAGTGCTGTTACTGGTGTACTGTAGTTTCTGTGGTTTGTTCCATTTGTTTCTGCTGCTTATGCATTCATATTTTCTTTTCAGTTTCTTGTCTTTCTCTTTGCTTTCCTGTCACAGTTTTGCCTTTCTGTTAGCTCTGTTCCTGCAGTTTCATAATCCAGAGTTGGTTTATGCCTTTGCTTCTTTATGCCTTAAGTGTCCGTTTAATTCCTCCTTGTAATCTTTTGTTCCTACTGTGTGCTCTAATGCAATTAAGTTTTACCTAGTAAATGTAAGTTACAGATTTTTTTTTTTTCTCCTGCATTGCTGGATTTGTTTCTCAGGCCTTCAGTTATCCAAACACAGAAATTGGGCAACAGGCATTCAAGGAATGAGTTTATGTTTATCCTTTATGTGCTATAACTGGGATTTTTAATGTTCACAAACATGCTTAACCATTGTCTTAAATACAACTATGTAATTGTGACAGTTTTTTAGTAGGATATTTAATTTCTCATTATACCTGCCACTTCTTTTTATGTGGTTTTACTACTTGCCAACAGTCTGATTTTTTGCTTTCTGTCCAGAGTGATTCAAGGGGGCCAGAAAATACCAGGCTTTTGTCAGCTATTGAGCAGGTCTGATTTAGTTTGTAAGTGGAGTACCTGGTGGCCCGGTGCAAGGGCGTAGGGATCATACCTGAAATATGAAAAACTTCTGGCTGTTTATGTTTATAGGTGTTTTTTATATACAGCCTGTTCCCCCTCACACTGTTAGTGTGTAGAGATAGGAAACCAGTCTTATTTTGGGGAAGGTGTATGTCAAAGGGCAGCAGTCTTTAACAGTAGTACATACCCACCGTAGCTCCTGGGGGACATAAAAAACACAGTTGGGAGTTTGTTTTCCAGACTGGGAAAAACTCAGGCATTTGCGGGACTTTGGCCATAGCCCTGCAGTACATTTTCATGTTCTTGTTTGACTCTGGAGTATTCTTGGAGAAGTCTTAGAGAACAGCACTCATTTGACAGAAAATAGCTGTGGAAGTTGATGTTTCATTAAACAGTGTTTTGTTCGTTAGCCTTTTCAAACTTTAACTTACGTAGCCTTTGCTGATGTCAGGTTCAGTAATTTTAAGATTTCAATGAAAATACACAGTATCTCTCAGGATTAGACCTTTACGGCTCTGCTGTGAAGAAAAAAGCCATGATCCTACAACAATTAGTATGTAAGTGACTCTGCAAACACTGTATATGTTAACACACACGTTACTATAGTTTCATCTATGTATAGAATAGACTTCATCAGATTTGTATAACTAAGCTAGTTATAGACTATACAGTCAGTACAATTAATACAGTGACAGGTACATATTAGGAGGAAATAGGCAGCTGTTTGTGTTGTGATGGCTTATTTACAATAGAGGGGGTTTGTGCAAGCATTTGACTTTTTTTTACACATTTGTGTTCAGTCCAGTGGGATGGAACTTTTATTTACTTTAAGAACAACTCACTGTTCAAAGAGAACTACACCCTGAGAGTAAATGAGTATTGCTGTCTGGAACTGGGTGCTGTTAATGCAGAATTCTAAGTTCATCATCACTCTACGTGAGACAAATTATTAGTCAAATTAATATGAAAAACTGTTGTCATTTGCTGAAGTGACACTAAGTGGTAATGATTAAACCAGCACAATTCTTTTGGTTTGTCAGATATACCAAACTGGAGAAAAACGTGTCAGATTCTTGTCTTTGGGTGTAAAAATTGACACAATTCCTTATATGTGCAGTCAATACTAGGACATATTTAGTGCTTTGATCATTCCTTTTGACTGCCTCATTCAGCTTTATGCATTAAAAACTGATGTGAAATGGCATTCAGTTTGATTGGGCCAATTTGAATAAAATTTCTTTTTCCATTTGTGCTTAATCTAAGAGCTTTCCAGCAGGCCTGCAGTAGTACATAGCTATGTTAGTTTATATTTCAGTGTGTAAAAGAAAAGAGTATTAGAGTGTAATTATTCACTAAATTTATGTTTTCTGTTTTGCAGAGAATTAAATTACCCTAACTAATTTCCTGGGTTTTGGAGGTCTGCCTGTTTGATCCTGCAGTTGCTACCACCATGCAATCTTAATTCTTCATTCACAAAAGTTTTATGGAAAACTTAGTGAACTGAAATGTGATTCTCTTTTGAATCTTAGACTTAAGACCATTCTAAAAGATAATGTTTGCTTCTGCCATTCCCCATCTGCTGAAATTGATAAAAATACTAGTTATAATAGAAGAAAAAAATTAAGATGTAAGCATTGGTTGTTTTGCAGTACTGTAATTATCTTTCTAATGATGGAACAGTTATTATTTAAACAGCTCATCTTGAATGAATTTTTTTGAACACTGTCATCTCATTGACTATCACTAAGTTCTTATTACATTAATTTCCAATTGAGAATATTAAACAACGTGGTAGTATCTATCAAGATAAAGCCTCTATCAAGATAAAGCAAATAATTATTTCTTCTACAGTACCAAGGTTATTGTAGTTCGTTGTTAAAGAAACAAATATATAGAGTGTCCTACCTGTATCCATTATAATTTCTTACTCTTATTTCTTGGTAGGGCCAAACTAAAAATGATGACTGCCCTATCTTACAGTTTATCCTGATGTGGTTTACAGTCTTGACTACTGTAGCTGGATTCATTACCAGTAGAGGAAGGCTGCCTGAGGAGCTTATGTGAGCTTCTGGAATAACTGGGCAGTCCATCTTACCCTGCTCGGCAAAGATTATTTTTGGTGGAAGAAGAAAGGTCTTTGCCAACAGTTTAAAAAAAACAAAACAAAAAAACCCCTGTGCATTAAAAGAATAAAAAGTGTAATAAAAAGAAAGTAAAGTGAAGAAAATACATGAAAAATACATGCTTGAGGAATGTGAATGCTACACTCAGACTGACTAATGTTACAACTAAAACCCAATGTAAGCTGTGTTTCCCAGTGTTTTTCATCCAACTTTCACACAAATGCATAACACACGAAGTTTTTTTCTTAGTATAATCTAGAATATGCATATTGTCAGTAGAATCATAAATCTTACTCTTGTTTTTATGAAAATAGTCCAGAGTGGAAAATTTTAGTCCTTGTCAAGAATTGTCTTGACTTGTTGTTCAAGCCAGGGCTTTCCTTAACCTTACAGAGTTACATTTGAGCTTAGGCAGGGATCATAGGACACTTATCCATTAGTTCCATCAGGGTCAGGTCTGTGATTCACTACCTCCTTTACAAACAGCTGCAACCGTTCCTTTTTTCACCAGCACTGAGAACATCTTTTCCCTGACTCCCAGCTCCTATTTGTAAGGGGACTTGGAGTACCAGTGCCAAACCCCAGATATTCTGGGATATTCAGTTCTGAAAATGCTTTGTCTCCTATTAGATAACATGAAGTTGAATTTCTCGTACTAGCATGTTAACTAGTTCTTTGTTCTGCAAGATGCGAGCCTACAGCATGGTATGTTATGAATGCTCTTTCCTTTGTGGTACGATGTGAGTCAATATCCTGTATAAATTGTAGACAATTCCTGTTACATAAATGTGAGTCAGTTCTCGCAATTTGCAGTATGGGCTGACTTTTCTTATTTCAGTACATCCCACTCTCACCCAATAAAAAAAGCCACCACAGTCTACTGCTTGAATAGTGGGTATATGAACTTGCCCATGTGGCATATCTTTACTCCTGCTTTCCAGGCCTTTGCAACGTTTTCCTGGCAAAGTATAGCCATAACTCGCGAATAATAAAAATGCTATTACCTTTACTGTAGTCCTTAAATACAAGGAGTGTCTGAAACTTAGCCTTCTTGTGGTGCTGAGCATTTTATAGATCAGCAGTTAGTTTACTGGCCGTACTTAAATATACTCATTTGTTACCACTAATATATGCAATTTCTGTTTAGAGAGCTGTGCGTTTGCCAGTGAGTGTTGTGTCAATACTTGTTCTCCATTGGAGCTGTATACGTATAGTGCAACCAAAAAGTAAAAATAAAGCCATGGCATGTTACTTGCTTTGAACCTGTTGTAAGAACAGAATTTTGTTTCCCTTTTTAATAGGTGAGGGGGGCCTGCAAAGGGCCTCTGCAACACTTGAGTTGTATTATTCCTCTCAGGAGAAGGAATTTGAATTGAAATGCCACACTATATATAATTTACTCCACGCTCCCATGACTTGTAGGTTGACCAAATGCAAATTTTACCATGAAGTATGGAAAATTTGTAATTTTTAGGCTACCGTAAATGTCAGTGAAGTGATCTGCATAACCTCTGGAAACCATTTTTTCAGGAAGGACTCCATTTCCTCTTATATGCATGTGTATTTCTGCTAATAGCTGTTCATTTAAAGCAGAAAGTGCTGACACTGTAAGCATATCTTCTTAAGATTTTTTTTTCCAAGTGATTTTATTTCACAGCTAAACACAAGTATTTTGTAAATCGGATATGGTAAATGTGTAACACATTTTCTTTACTACTGAAGTTCATCACTTTGAGGTTACTGTTTAGTTTGATGTCTCCAAGTCTTTTAGTCTGTCTTCTTTCATCATTACTGAAGTTGCAGTCAAGGGTTATAAAAGGTTGAGAAACCTAAACATTAATTTTGCTTTTTGGGAATACCTCTAGGCATGCTTAAACAAAACAGAATAAAAAACTTCAACTACTAAAATTGCCCAGGGGACTTTTTGATTGTAAAATGTGCAGCTACTGGAAGAGGCAAAAGGAATTGGAATGTTTGGTTTAAAGCTCAAGCTTTCTTTTGAAAAGTGAAAGGAAAGATTGTGATATTTGTGTAGCGCTTTAGCAAAAACAGATCATGACACTTTGTTTGTGTTTGCAGATGAAAAAAAGAAAACAAAGAAAATTGACAGTGAACTTAATCCTGTTTGGAATGAGGTAATTTTTTTTTAATCAACTCTTGGCCTTTTTTAAGAAAAAACGTTTGTAAAATTGGTAAGTCAATTTCTACAGTTGTGAATATTGCTTAGAAACAGGAACTAGTGATATGTGTTCTTTCAAGGTATTAGTAAATGCAGGTGAATGGATTCATCTTGCGCCATGTATTACAATTCATTAAGTAATGTTTTTATGTAAAAGTAGATGGATATCTGGTGAGTTTGTGGCCTGGTTTTGTTCCCTCTTACTTTGGACCAAATGATATTCAGCCATTGCTTAGCCACATGTATGGGAACATAATTGGATCCTTTATTGTATACAAGGAAAAAACCCTACAGAATTAGAATGAATCATGTGTTGAAGTACCTCAGGGTTTATTTGTAGGACTGGTCCAGTTTTGCATCTTCAGTAATGTTTTTCTTGGGGAAAATGTTTTCTTAGTAGTGTTTTTTCACAACCAGAAATGAAAGTTAAAGATTATTCTTACATTTTGTAATCAGGAATACAAAGAAAGGGAACCTATGAATATTTGTCTAAATTCAACAGCAACTGACTTCAACCAGTATTGCAGGGGAATAGTATCAGATCTTATGAATGATAAGAAAATATGTATGTTAGTGTGAGAAAGTGGAGCTGCAAAAGAGGTTATGGCTCAGTATTAAACAGTTCAGTTCTTTTTCTGTTATTGTTACTAGTAACTAGCAAATCAAGAATGTGCTATGAGCATGTTCCCAGATTTTTAACTTTGCTTTTGCAAATGTAAGCTGGTCTGGTCTGTCTCTCACTAAATGCAAAATTTATTTCTGAATAATTTTGTTGTATACGCTACTCTGCTGTTAATTAATTTACAAATAACTTGTAATTATAATTTGGTTTTGCTCCATTTTTTTGTTCAGATTCTTGAATTTGACTTAAAAGGAATTGCTCTGGATAATTCATCTTCCCTGACAATTATTGTGAAGGATTTCGAAACAATTGGACAAAACAAGTATGTTCTTTTTTTTTTCTGGTATTAAACACAACTTTCAATACAGAAGTCCAGGGAAGAAAATGGAACTGATGGTTGCTGGAGAGAAATGATGGATGCAATTAGATGGTTTCTGATGTAATACCTACTTTGTAGCCTATAAGCCAGTAGGCTTTCCATCCCTTACCAGTTGGATTGTTACTCTGAAGCAAAGTGTCAGCTTTCTTTTTATACTTAATTTTAGACATGCTGAAGCTAAATTCAAGGAACATTTTAGACATTTAAGGCAGAATTTGGGTAAAATTTAGATCCCTTCACCTGTTACTGTCACTTGAAAACCACAGCTGCCATGTTTCAGTTGGTGCATACTTGTAATAACGGTCCTTGTGTAACTAGATTTATGCCACTACAGATACCTCATGCAGGTTGTCATCTTGTAGAATGGTGCAGGGCAGTACCCAAGACTACTATACATAATAAATGTCCAGAAAGTAGTTCTGAAGAGCTCTTAATTGGCATTTTCAGAACACAACTAACACAAACCACCAAAAATTACAAAATGCAGTTAAAGCTCTTAACCATCTTTAAAAATCTCCCCGAGAGGCTATATTTTACGTCACTTATTTAAGTCTTGCCTAGGAAGAGGGTAAGCCTAAGTTCAATTTCCTATCTTGTCTGGAGGGATTGAAGTCCTAGACTCATCTCCTGGGACACTGACTTAGTCATCAGGATAAATATGTTGCATAAAATACAAAAACTGTCTTGGGAATGGAATCTTGGTTTCTGGTTTTTTGAGTGTCCTAGCTAGTGGGGTCTATGAAATGTCATGTTCCTACTGTACTCTTCCTGGGCCAATGAATCATGAGTTCTCTGCATGGTTATTAGAAAGCTTGAACTTGAAAACAGAAGTAACTTCACCAAGATCAGACTGCAGAACTCTTTTTTGATGTCAGATGTGAGAGTAAATTCTCTCGCACTGAGTAGGGAAATGAATCCATCTCCAATTGTTGGCCGAGTGTTATAAGCCTCAGGCTCGTTGCATATATGGAAGATTGGCAATGCTGTTGCTACCTCCTCTTCTGGTTATATTTTAAAAACATTGTTTAAAAATGGATTGAGGATTTTTTTCTTTGGTTGGTGGTTTGAGGTTGTTTGTTTTGTTTTGTTGGGTTTTTTAAAAGAAGATATGTAGTTTGATATTAAGAGAGTCTTCTGTGGAAAGTAAATTGAATAATCTCAGCAGAGGGAGAAAATGGATATCTAGCTTCCCATTCCTTAGAGGAGGAGCCTAGACTGTTATAAAAATGGGGTGGGAGGCCGCTGAGAATTGCCTTTTCTGACATTGATTTCTTGGAAAGGAAAGGCAGAGACTCCTACTATCAGCAAAGAATTTAGAGTTTAGGTCTTCAGCAGATAGAAATACCTATTTTCATGATGCCGCTAACATGCAGGAATTTAAGGCTCTTCCCCTCCCGCCCCATTTCTGTTTTGGTTAGTGCCGTTAGTGCATGTCAATAGGCTTGAATCCTACTCTAAAAGTCTAAACTCTACCAGTGCAGTATGTACAGCACCTATATACCTAAAACTGGGTTCTGCATTTTTCAGACATCTAAAAATCAAGTATCATGGGATCTAAGGCTGCAGATCTTTTTGTATGGTCCTTTTTTTTTTTTTTCATCTGTGAGAGGCTAAAGGAAAGTTTCATTCGCGCAGTTATTTGTTGAGTCCTCAGTGCTCAGACAAAAACTTCTTCATGTAGTAGTAAGACAGTTTTAATTTTGACAAAATCAGGTTTTGTTATTAATTTTAGAGAACTGAAGATAAACAAACAGTAGCTATATCTACGTGTGCCTGGAAGAATATCGCACAAAACACAAATAGATTTCCTTCAATTAAAAAATGAAAAATGTATCTATTTTTTCTACACATGAAGTAATTACAGCAGAAAAGATGCACAGAGTGTATGATTTTCTGGAAATTATTTTTTTCCTTAGTTTAATCTTGCTGTTGAAGACACTGAGAAAGGAGCCACCTTGAATGAGGCTTCTATCTTTATGGAGAGATATCTTAAGGAGATGACATCATAAAAAGTTTTAGAGTACTAAATGCTGTCAGGTGTCCATGTTGGCATTTAAACATTTTTTGTAGGTTTATACTCTTACAGAATAGGAACGTGTAATAAGTAAACATGTAAGTAATTAAAGTGTCTTGTTCAACTAACTTTTAAGAGTAATCTTTGTATTTTTCAAACTTTCTTTTTTTGATAAGAATAGATTTGTTCCTGTGAATTGAGTTGATAGGACCTTTTGACTGTGGCCATTGAAAAAAATTGTTGCCGTGAAGAATTAAAATGGTATATACAGGAACACTAGAATTCAATTAATTCACATTCTATTAAAAAGCATAATATATAAACTTCAGTAAAGTTGGAGGGTACTTTTTGTCATTTTGACCTGGACTTTGAGGTTCCTGCTGTATTTGTGATGAAACAAATACATAATGCAGACTCTAAAAGTTTTATGTGGTTCTGAACATAAAATGATAGAGATTTAAAAAAAAAACTTATCTGGAGTTTTGCAGGATTTAAGCTTTAATTTAGTATCAGAATTGGGGGTGTACAGGATACCTTAAAGCAATGCATGCAGATCATTTCAATGAAGAAGACATAAATTACCGGTTGAAATTGTTAGCAACCTCATGTGTTCTGCTTGCCATTTGTTTTATGACTCGTCACACAGAAATAAACCTGGTCTCTAAAATCAATTGCAGGAAAAGGGTAAGGTCTTGGGTCACGGCAAGCTAATCAGAAAGCTTTTCTTTTAGATAACCTACAGCAGGGATAGAGTGTATTATTTTGTGTTGAAACATGCTTGTACTCAAAGCTCTGGCAAAGCCTAGTCCTTTCTTAACACACGTAACAAGATAAAGCTTCAACAATGTGTTTAATCTTTAGCTATCCCATAGTGGTTAAGATCTTCTGCCTATCTCTGCTTAAATCATAGGATTTTTGTCTAAAAAGGTAAATATATACATTTGGAGAAGCATCAGATTTTTTTTTTTTAAATCTGTGCAGAAAAAAGAACAGCTTATCCCAAATGAGATGCCAGTTCCCTACTTCTTTGTATAAAGTCCTAGAATTTAAACAGGGATCTATTTCTCTGTTTGCTGTGCTCTCGTACTCTCTTTTCTGTCAATGCCAAGTAGTGTTGGCTGTTGCTCTTTTGAAAGGGAGTATGATAGCACATCATCTTCTTTCCTTTTTTTTTGTGGCAAATTTGGGTATTTTATGACACTGAGCTAGGTATACATTCATATTTATTGATAGTAGCCCACTTCCCTTGTTAGCTTTTCTTTACTACTATCTGCCTCCTCCCAATATGTGAATTCAGGTTTTCACAATACTCCATCAGCTCTGTCGTAAAATCACTGTGAGTCAAGCCGATGCTCTCAGATCTCTCATTCTTGAGATTCCTGTAGGTCAGTAAATCAGGAATATATTGCATGCCTCTAACTTCAGGGAAATCCCAGAAATCACAGAACTTGATATAGGAAAGCTTGCCAGTAATCAGAATTTTGTAATGGATTTTATAACGTATCGAAAAATAGATTTCTCGATAAGAAGCATGGCCAGCAGGTC
>NW_008795129.1:8621392-8621628 GCF_000699145.1 Aptenodytes forsteri
CGGCCTATCAGTACTTAAAGGGGGCTGATAAAAAAGATGGTGGCAAACTTTTTAGCAGGGCCTGTTGCAACACAACAAGGGGGAATGGCTTTAAACTAAAGGGGGGTAGACTGAGACTATAGGTATAAGAGAAATTATTTACGCTGAGGGTGGTGAAACACTGGAATAGGTTGCCCAGAGAGGTGGTAGAGACCCCATCCCTGGAAACATTCAAGGTCAGGTTGGACGGGGCTCTG
>NW_008795129.1:8621686-8652648 GCF_000699145.1 Aptenodytes forsteri
ACTAGATGACCTTTAGAGGTCCCTTCCAGCCCAAACTATTCTATGATCCTATGATTCTATAAAATAAAGGAAGGTGCTTATCTGAAGCCCCTAAAATGTCTCACTCTGTACGTGGGTTCAAAGTTAAGCAGGCATGTGGGGTTTTTTTTCCTAATCATATTTGTAAGTATGGACTCATATTTGTAGTGCTTAACTCGCAGCTTGTGCAAATGCCTGTTTGTTTTGCTTGGGTTTATACACTGGAAGTTGTCCACCACTTATTCTGTGTACAATTTAAAAAGTAAACCAGTAAGATTCTTTGAGAAAGTGACTTCCATGTATGGAGCTGTGCAAAAATATACATAGTCCATACCAAAGACAGAGCAACACCTTCAAAGTAATGCTCTTTGAAAATAAATCCTCAATAACTGCCACATATTTACAGTGTGTGATGTGTTTGGAAGGGCTATTGGCAGGGAAACAGGATAAGAGGGTGAGAAGTGGGAAACACATGAGCAGGCTTCCTGACTGTAACAAGATAATAGGAAATGTCATCTTGGATTTCTTTTAAAGACACAAAGCACTGTAACAGCAGAACAGCTTTGGTATTAATGAACATTCACATTTAGACAAAGGAGCATATGAAAGAGGGAATGTGGAATAACTTTCCCACGTATTACTTGCATGTATGCATAACCTGTATTTCTATAGAGCTGCTGATTCTATTTACTGTCCTTATTTGTCTGACTTATTTACTGACTTATTTGTCCCCATCCCTGGAGGTATTTAAAAGACGTGTAGATGAGGCGCTTAGGGACATGGTTTAGTGGGCATGGTGGTGTTGGGTTGGGTTGACGGTTGGACTCGGTGATCTTAGAGGTCTTTTCCAACCTCAGTGATTCTATGATTCTATGATTCTACTGAGTTTGAGAGAGATTTAGGGCTACCATATCATAGTTTTGCCATTCTTTCACAGTATCCTCTTTTAATACTTAAGAAGTCGTCTGTGGTTAGATACATGCCTGCAGTGCTGCAGCATTCCAAAAAGGTGCTCGGTGGAAGCACCGAGTGTGCAAATGACACTCCCTTGCTTTGTCTGCATGCTAGTTCAGGATTGGAAAGATGATGCCTACCTAAGGTCCTTACTACTGAGAGCTATTATAATGACAGTTTAAAAAAAGGGGGGGGTGGGGGAGTGAGGGCTGGACAATATTGTATTAATTTTTACATGTCAATTTGATGTGGTTAACTGAAGTCTTTCAGAGGTAAAGGCCCATTATTTCAGAAACGCAGTGTTTGCCATGTGCGTTTGACATTATTCATGAGTAGACCCATTAACTTGGGAGGTATATCTGGTGTTTAAGCTAAGTGGGATTTGAGTCTAAATCAATAATCTTTCCTTTAGAGGTTCATGTTTTTATATATTTTACTTTAAAGTCTAGATTGAATTGGGATTTAGCTTTTGAGTGTAAAGGGTACATCTAGGGGACTGTGTCACCTGAGAAAGCACTGAGAAGAAACTACATGATGTCTTTGGCTTTATTTTCTTTCTTCTGGAGGAAAATAAGCAGTGGGGATTGCTATTGTTATATTCAAGGTAGAGGCAACTTTTGCTCAAACGTTCTGCCACCATTCTTTGCTGCAGTGTAGGCTAGAAGCAGAACAATGTGTTTCTCAACCCAACTCCCTCTCTCTGGCTGCTCACTCACAAAGCTCCTAGCCAATACACACTCTGCTAATTCCATGCAGTGTTACTCCTGACTAGTTCTGGGCACCTGGTCTGTTGCTGCACCTACGAGGTGACTACAGAACCCGTACTCGCCTCTAAAACAACACAGCAGAAGATTGCAGTATAACCCATGATTTGTTACAGTGCCTAGAAATGTATAAAGCTGTTCATTCAGCTCATTCTTATACTGATGCAGGAGGAGGAGCACAGTGGATGTTACTCTGTTTTTACACTGTGCCAAAACATTGAACTTGTTGCTTTGGCGTGTTTCTGTAAATCAAGCCTGAAAGAACATTTGAATATTTTTCCGTTTCTTTTTTCCTGGAGATAGAATTTACTGCTTCATTTACAGGATCACTAAACTTTTGCAGATAGATTAAATGAGTGCTCTTCATGGTAAAAAGGCACAGTCATTGGAAAAGATAAATAAAGCAAACCACACTGACATGTATGCAGACAGACCATCATAGGAACAAACTAGAGAGGACTCATATGATCCATGCTTAGCTAGATTTTCCAGCGTAAAGATGTTTGGAAAGAGAACACATCTGTTTTCTATTATGTCTAATACTGTTAGTAGAAAGATTTCAAACTCTCAGAACACAAATATTTATGCAGTTAAAAAACAAACCAAAACCCCCCAGTAACTTCAGTTGTCCCTGTGAAGTTAAGAAAAAAAATGTTAACGGGAAGTTACAGTCGTGTCTGAATGAAGTGATTTTCATTCTATTTGAAAATGAGTTGGGATTATGTGTTTCCTCATGTTCTTTGCGTAGTTAGTAACCTAGCGACACAGAGGAAAAACAGATTGGGCACACCCTTTTCTCAAGCAGAAAAATGCAGCCACAAATGAACAGTGCAGCAAATTATTTAATCATGTTTAAGTATGTTCCATAGTTAAATAATTTCTAGATTGTTTGAATCCTCCTACAGCTGTGCCCTTTTGTGTGGATTCTTTTCCACGTCAGTGTGGCTGTGCATAGTTGCGGGTTTTCCTTGCATACATTGTATGCAAGATCCAGCCTGGTTAAGATTCAGTTTTGGGGTTTTCTGCCTTGTACAAAATAGTATCCATGCTTTGTTTCTTTTTTTAAAGTTTGTTCTTGCAAAAAGTATTATCAAATAACTAAAGAAGATAAAAATAGTTGGTTTGCTCCTAATAAAATTTTTAAAACACAGCATGAATAACAGAAGGTGGGTGTTGGATCTTGTAGCATAGAATCTGTAATGGAACGTATACACTGAGAAAGAAAGGTTGAGTGTAGCAATTATAACTGCAGTGTGGGATCAAGTTTGCTGATGAGCATAAACAATAGAAACCTCTGTCAAAATAGGCCCTTAAAAATAAGTCAAAAGAATTTAAATGCTTGACTCTCAGGGGACTAAAATCACTGGGCTTCCAGTAGAAATAGCATGTAAGCAGCTGGAGGACATGATATGCTAAAGAATTTAGTATGAATGGCTACCTTCAAACAGAGGAGGAGTAATAAAATGGTTGGTACTGTGAGTGAGCATTTCCTGATCCAGGCATGGGTGTGAAGTTTCACTTCTCTTGGTTATTTGGGCAGCTAACAGGAAGTGCTAACCACAGCACTAACGGATTAATTAGCTTTGGCACAAATGCAACACTGTGTTTAATAGTTGGTCATCAGTAATTCATTGCTTTCATGCTGATAAACTAAGTATTTCCCTTTGATTACTGGGGGGAAAGTATCATAGGCCTAGTACTGATAAGGTGTATTTGAAGAGGTTTAAAATCTGCTTCTAAATGTGGACTTTGCATTTATCTTCGGTGTCTTATCCAGTGGTAGACCAGAATGTTTAAACTGCTTGTGGCAGGACAGGTTTTTTGCTTTACTTCTGCAAAGCTGGAAGAAAAGTTTGAGACCTGGCTGACTGAGCACTATACATATGCAAGTCTTAGGGATGGCCAAAAAGGTACTTAAGCAGAGTTAAGAAGCAATACTCATTTGCTGTCTACTGCCAAAACAGCTGATGAACAAAAGGTCAGAGGATGTATTGAGCTATTCTGAAAACTGAAACTATCCCACTTGATGGTGTCAAGAAACCAGTGTGATCTGGAATTAAACAGGCAAATGTTGTCTGCCTAGCAAGAGGAAGAAAGCTGAAATAACTCCAGCAAAGAGCAGTGTCCTTTGAGGATGAATAGGTGACAGAAAGTCGTTTTGGCTCTGCTGTCACCTTGAAAGTCATGACTTCAGAGGGAGATTGCATGCAATCCTGCCTGAAGGTAAAAAGTCTTCAGAGTTCAGAGGAACACAGCAACTTCACAGTAGTCGTGCAGAGAAGTGGGTGTCTAGTTACATATCAGAAGCGAGTACAGTAGCAGACCTTGCAGCAAAGCATTAAACAGCAATGAACTGTTAATGGATGTGGTGTCACAACAACAGCTGCTGCTATCTGACTTAGCTGACTTGGTCTTACCCGACTTAGCCCAAAGGTTAGAGACCTGAGAGAAGCATCTCAGGAAAAAGACTTTCTCCAAGACCTATACAAGTGACAAAGATGAGACCTAGTGATGACCTTGAGGCATTCCTTGTTACTTTTGAAAATATTACTTCAGCTGTTGAGTAGCTGTATGATCAAAACCAGACTGGACATGGTCCTGGGCAACCTGTTCTAGCTGACTCTGCTTGAGCAGAGGGGTTGGACTTAGATGATCTTGAGTGGTCCCTTCCAACCTCATCAGTTCTGTGGTTCTGCTAAGGGAGGGGTGAAACATCCCAAATCCAGTGAACAGGACCACTTTGGGGAAGGCAAAAGATTAACTGCCTAAAGCTTAGAATTTGGCTAAAGCTTAGAAGTAGGCTAAGGTAGTGTATAGGCTAAATATTAGATTTCTCACTCTGGCTAGAGTGGAAAAAGACTGGACACCATTGTTGCCCAACCTGTTAGAGGAGGGGGAAACAAAGGACTTTAGAGGCAACTAGTAGCAAGCAAGTAGTCTATGTAGCTGACTCCCTCTTCAGTCTTCTGAAGGTGATAAGAATTTTAAAAACAATTACTATGTATTTATATGTGTGCACAGTTATCATTTGCACAGGACAGATGAGGATGTAGAAATGGAAATTTACACTGGAAAATTTCAAAAGCACTACTGTTGAACAGCTGTTCTTGAGTTAATGTCACCAGATAGGAGGGTGTGGTTGCTGAAACAGTCATCCAGATGGTTTGAGACTGGGTGACTTCTGAACTGAGGTTCTTTTTGGAGTTAATGTAAGACACTCCAGCTTATATCAAATCAAAATAGCAAATCTACAAAATTGCACAGGAAAAGATTTTCTTTGCTTTAGAATCAGATTTGGACTAGCTGTTTTTGAGTAGTCTTGTTGTTTTTTTCCCTTCTATGGTACCTCAAACTAGGTATGTTTCTCTGTTATTCCCAAATGGGAAGGCATAGTCACGGTTGAAGGATTTGGGGGAAATAAGAATATTTGGAATTGCAAGTTTTTATTGATTAATTTTGCATTGAAGGAAGAAGGGTGACAAGAAGTTGGTTTCTTTCAGTAGCCAGCTGCGTAAATGAAATTCAAGTGTTTGTTCCTTCCAACTGTAGGAATAGTTTCCCATTTGCTTATATTATACTTGCTTTCAAACCTATTAACATGTTAGAAGGCTATGTAGTAAAGAGAAAAATGCATTAAGCTACACAGTATTTTTCTCTCTTAACTGCTTTGGGATTTGCAGTCTTAATGGAATGAACCTTTTCTGCTTTTCTTTGACTGTTGAATAGTATCATGTCTGTCTGCATGACACCTGCTCTTTATATAGAAAAGTTTGGTCAAATATAGAGGAAGATGTTCTCTTTGGTGTGTAATGTCAAACTTACTGGACTTCTATATAACACCAATTTTTGGAATGTTGAAGCCACAGGGGAAAAAATAAAGCCTCTTTCTGTTTGAGAGAGACCATCTGCTGTTTTTTCCTGAGCTAGGTAGACATTACTGTTTAGTGACAAGATTTGCTACATTAAATCATAAGCAATGTCAAATAATACTACAGTTGGAGGGATCAATAAGACCACTGCATGTATATCTGATGTTCCAAATCTAGGTCTGTCTTGTGGGTTGAATGCAATTTTGATTGCATAACAGGAGAAATTGCTTCTTAAGCTTCCTAAAGTTGAGAAATGCGTGGAGTCAGTGTTTCAGCTAACGTCCAGCTTAGTGCAACAATTTGTAAAAAGTGAAAATGTACCTAGGGTTAATCTAATGCTCACTGAAATAACTAGGTGTATTTCCATAGTTTTTTAAAGTACACTGGATAAAGACTACAATACTGAATTGAGGAGTCTGATCAGTAGAGGGAGGAGAGGCAGGTGTTAGAAATGGCATCAGAGTTTCAGTTATGGTCATCTGAAAGTTTAGAACAGCTTCATGCATTTCCTCTGCAGCATGGCCTGATCTTAAACTGCTTTTCACATCTAGCCCATCCACTGTGTGTGATGAATATGTGAGGCATAGCTGGAATATTACTGTGCTCTGGCAATTTGGGGGGCAGAAGTGAAAGGTTTGAGTAGTGAGTCAAAACTGTCAAAAAGGCAACTGGGTTTGGAGGAGTGAGATGAACTGGGAAAGCAGTTGACTGAGGAGGTGACAGCACCAAAGTAATTCTAACAGGTCATTCAAACAGAAAGTGTAGTTATTTTTTGTGCACAGCTAAACAAAAGTTGCAATGTGTAATACCTGGAACGTATATTTGCAGGAAATTTATGTTTTATACTTACCTATCCTAATGTACTTTGCAAAAAGTAAATTATGTTCTCATGACATAGCACCTGAGAGTACCTATAATAATGCTCTTGCTCCATGTTAAAAAATGCCCTTGCATCCTTAGCTTCTCCACGAAAAAGCACTGTAATCTATTCAAAGGGACTTCAGTTAAATTCTCCACGAACAGGTCTTTTTTCTGCTTTGGCAGCAAAGGCTGGTATTTTGTTTGTGAAACGTTCTTTGTAGTATTTACAGGGTGAAATTATCTTGGGTTTTTTTTCATTGGCAAAAGTCCCAGTTATTCCAATAATCCACTTCAGTATAGGAGTAAACAGTTACTACATACTATGGGAATGAAATGCAGTGCCAGATATCATGAGACCAATGCCACACTGTTAGAAACTCTGCCTAAAAGAAGTTTCTCAGGTTAAAAGTGCATGCAGTTTTCACTTTTTTGAAGAGGATGGGGGTGACAGATGCAGTCCCAAAGTAGGCAGAAGTAGCTCAGGAGAGTCTACCACATAATGTCAGATCTCCTGGGCAACTTCCTTTGGTAGGCCTCTCTAGAGCCACATCGAATCATTCTGAGAATTTAGAGGCAAGGAGATGAACCTATCCCAAAATGTAGAGTATGGGCAAGAAGATTAATTTTGTGAAGCCTCTAGTAAGCACATTGATTGCATTTGTTCTGTTTCATTGTTTTCATTAGAGATGTGTGTATGTCTTTTTGTGTCTCTTTCTGTGTAGTACAACAGCTGTCATATCTAGCTTTTATACATTACTTCTCACCTGAGAGTTTGCAAAGCTATATAGGGAAGTAAAGTATTACATCCTTTAGTTTACCAGTGAGAATTCAGTATTGAAACAAGTGACGTGGCTGTTGAAATTTATACAGAAGATTATTTTCAAAAATACACATAAAACTTATTTAAATTTAGGCTTTTAACCTCTTTTAGGTTAAAGCTGTCTTCCGTAAAGAACACCAGCACATTTAAGTGCAGCGAAGCAGAAAATACGAATTAGCAGTACACAATCATTAGATAACATTTGCAGTGATCTTTTGTTGTGTCTTGGGTTTTCAAGACATGGCTGGATTTATTTGGTCGACTAACAGACAATAGCAAAAGACAAAAGGGAACTTCTGTTTGATGTATACTTGCGTTCTAATAATGATTTTTACTTCATTTCAGATTAATTGGCAGTGCATCCGTAGCACTTAAGGATCTTGTAGGTAACCAAAGCAGATCTTTTCCCTTCAAACTCATACCTCTGCTAAATGAAAGGGGACAAGAAACTGGAGTGAGTGGCTTACATTTCCTTATTTTACTGTATTCTTGATCAAAATGCTCCAGCAACAGGGCTGATAGTGAAACAAAAATATTTTCAAGTTATTTTTGCTTTATAAACTAAATGCTTGGAATTTTGTAGCAAAAGCTCCAGACAGAGGAAATTTTTAACAAGATATAATTATGTCTGTACTCTCTGAGTTTGTTTAATATCCTTTAAGTTAGATAAATTGTCTTCTGTGTATGTATTATGTATTTGTATATATGTGTGATAAATATTATGGGCCACAGAGTATGCATGGAAATCAGCCCCATGTTGAAAAAGCATTTTCCTAAGTACCAGATGGAGTTCCCATATGCACTTTTTTTCTGTATTCTTTCTAGTATCTACCTGTGTCATAGCACTGATTCTAGAGAGCACATAAGCATGTACATGTTCACTGCCAGCTCAGTTCAGAGAGTTACACAAGAACTTGCTTAACTTGGTTTAGCATGTGTTTAAATTTAACAGAGTTATTAACTGGTTATTAACTTAGTTATTAATTAAGTAGTTTCTAGAACTGGGACCTTACTGTGTGTGTGCAGTCTAGCTGTTAAAGCACTTCATATTGCATTCTAGTACACTTAATAAGAGGCTTTAAGGGTAATTTCAGTATCTCATCAGCTGTAGTTTAATATCATGGTTAGTTGGTCACAGGGTTGGGCTTTTTTTGCTGACTCCTCATGTTACTGTGGCAACTAGGAATAATAACGGTTTGTTTAATAATCCAAAACCGCAGTCAAGCACAAAAAAAGACAATTTTATAATTAGAATGGAAAATGGAAAATGACATTTCTTCCAGGATGGAAGTATGAACAAGCAATTAGAAGAGCCAGATAGAAGATAGAAATTATCGCTCAGACTTGTTACGTTAAAAGACAATTTTATAATTAGAATGGAAAATGACATAGTGTTTTTCTTCCAGGATGGAAGTATGAACAAGCAATTAGAAGAGCCAGATAGAAAATTTTACTTATCGCTCAGACTTGTTACGTTGTTGATCAGACAGTGTTATTTCTCACTGCCTTTGTTTTCCTATCTGCAAACTTAGCATGTCACCTAGTCTGCCATGAATATTGTGGAACTAAATAAATTAACAGTTGTAGAACATCTTATATACTTGTATTGTGACAGATCTCTCTAAATATAAACACAGTGATTCCATTTGTTAGATATTATTTTAGAGCCTATTCCATTAGCTGCAAATTGTGTAATCTTTATTGTTTGTATGTATATATAGTTTAATAACAGTTTATTAATTTAATAATAGCTGAAATTTTATTATAAACTGTGCTGTGACTATGAGTAGTTAACCGTTCATGTACAGTGTTAGAATAACTTCCTGCTTTAAATCAATTGTTGTGAATACTGTGTGCTACATTAAAAAAAAGTGTATTTCTCTGTAGGCAACAATTGATTTGGTAGTAGGATATGAGCCACCAGCTGGACCTGCAAATCCAAATGATCCAGGAGGGACCAATACACAAGAAGGTATTTCAATCTTTTCTCAGAACATTGTTGTTAAAAGATCATGAAGATATTTAAGATAAGGCAAGAAAGTGGTTCAACAGCATTGTTCATCAGAAAAAAATGTAATCAGAAGCAAGCATGTCAAGACTGCCAGATAGTGATTTTAAAGAAATTAAGGATGATTCAGAATGATTCAGTCTCTGGGTTTTTATATGTCTCTTACAAGGATCACTGAGGACTTCATTGTGCAAAGCGATCATCACCCTGTGTTGGCAAACTAATTCATACGGTTAACAAACTTTCTGTTAATGCTAACCATCAGAGACACAGCTTGTTCTTCCTGTAGATTTTACCATAGTCACTGTCCTTCAGTTAAGAAAAGAAGCTGGAAACACAAGGGGAATGACACACTTTTGTGGTCTAGATATTTACGGATCCTGTTTTGCAATACTGGAATCTCACTGTATGATCCAGTATTGTAGCGTCATGTGGTTGTAGAACAGTCTTCCACAGAGGTATTGTGATTTCAGAACTGTCAAAGAGGCTTACTAAGAAACTTTAACTTATTCCACAGTTAAATGTTATGGAGGAGGATTCAGAGTTTTATTTTGCATGGCAGACCCTAAATGTCTCCATGTTTTCAAGATTCTGAAGTAAAAAACAATGCTATGCTCTAGCCTAGTCTTGGTCCTGGGAGACAGCTTCAACTGGAACAAAATTAATCACTTCTGGTGTATTGTGAACTAATCTGGTGACGATTATAGCTGAACTGTACTTTGCTAAAACTTCAATTGGTTGGTTCAAAAAAGTGTATGGGAATTGTATTAGATACTCTGCATCCTGAAGAGGAACAGATCTACAGTTAGTTTGGTTAGGAAATAAATTTGTTCTTAAGCAGGCTAAAATGATTAGCTTTCAAAAGGAGTTGGAAGCATGTGGTTAGCAAAAAAAATTGTTGAAATAAGATAATAATACAATTTTAGTGGAACTCTTGGCTACCAGACTCTTACTCCTGTAACTTTAACATCAAGCTGTACTATTTGTTTATTAATTGCACTGTTTTTTTACTGTATGAGATGGAGAAGATGATGGAGATTATGAGGATGGCTTGGATCGTCCAGTTGGTGGTATCACACCAACAGTTCCAAGTGGCACGAAGGAAGCCCAGCTAGCTAAACGCATCACCAAAGGAAGGAAAACACAGAGAATCCTTTCTAACAAACCACAAGATTTCCAGGTAATAGATTTATTAAATGTTGCATGTTCCCTTTTTCTGCCTGGCATGACATTGCTCCTTTCACATAGCCTGAGCATAATTTAATGTCAGATTGTGCAAATCTAAGGCACTGTAGAGACAATTAGCCTCTTCATTTGAAAGCCTGTATTTCAAAAGTATTCTTCAAATTTGCCTGTTACGAGGTGTCCAATTTTGTACAGTTCTGACTGAAATCTAGATGCACCTTATTTATTGTATAGTTGTATAGATTTCAAACTACAATAGCAGCTTTAAAAATAAGTAGTAAAAGCAAGTAAAAAAAATTTTACTGAAATAATTATCCCTAACATCTTGTAAAATTATGCTTGCTATCATAATTAAGTTTGAAAAGTCTGTCTAGTCCATATCTGCCAGCTACTTCAGATGTTGGCTAACTTCTTTGGTGGTATAGTAAGAAATTGTTGTCACCGGGATGATAGATAATATAGGGAATGAATTAATACAAATATTTGAATTTTTTTCCCCCCTCCCCCCCACCAGATTCGTGTTAGAGTCATTGAAGGTCGTCAGTTGCCTGGAAATAACATAAAACCAGTAGTCAAAGTTCATGTTTGTGGTCAGACACACCGAACAAGAATCAAAAGAGGAAACAACCCGTATTTTGATGAAGTGAGTGGTGTAGGAACAACTTAGCTGAAATGTTGATGCTATCAAATGTAGGAAATAGTTCTTACAGCTTTCATTATGATCATTATGATTTATTATGAATAAGAATTTGCTAATATTTAACGGTAATTATGGCTAATATGCATTTTGCAGTTCCCAGTCCCTTTCTTTATGTATTCACATCACTAAACACATCTCTATTGCTGGCAGTCTTAGCAGATAAAGCTATCTAGAAGGAAGTCAAACTTCAGCTGAGACATATGGAACATCTTCTTTGATACAGTTGGCCATGTGACATAATAATGACTTCGAATAGTTGTGTGCAGGTTATAAAATCACAGAAAAATTAATTAGAAATCATTGTAGACCTCTATGGTGTGTGCAGATGAGCTTTCAGTGCAATGCTTTGGGTCAATAAGACTGCCACACTGAATCAGGAAATGTCATTGCCTTGCTACCTGTGATTTGTAAAAGCACAACTAGATTTCTTTGTCCAGACAGGGATCTGTACATCAAACACATTGAAATACAGGAGAGAATTCAAAGCTGTATAAGGGACACAAGAATGATCCCACGTCTGCAAGACTAATATTGCAAAGCTTAAGCTTAATAGGGAGAATGCTGAGGGATAGCTCTCGTTATCTGGATGCGTGTGGAAAATTCAGAAGATTTTGGAACTGGGTGGCAAGCATGTTTAAAACATGCGGGCAAAACCAAGGACGTTATAAAACTTTGAGGCTTGAACTAAGCTGGAGGTAGCAGTCAAGATTTATGAAGCAGTGGTAAAAAACAGGGAAGAGAGAAAGCCAGTTGCACCTTGTATTGAATCAACTCCTAGGCAGGCTCAGTATCCAGACTAGGCTAAAAATGGAACAGGAGGGACCATATTTATGTACCCTTCCCTTTTGTTGGATAAAGTACTGACTGGAGTATAGCTGGCTCAAAGACCAAACTTAGTGAGGCATATACTATTAATAAAACAAATAAGCTAGTAAATAGTATGTTTATCTTCATGCTGTCAAACTATCAGATTTATTCCTGTGGCCTTGAATTTCAAAGATGCAAATCATTACAATCACTATCACCACTAGCCCTAAACAAGACCTTTTTAACAGCTACAACAGAGGTGGCTAGACTAGGATTGAATGTCCTGGAAAATGAACAACCTTTATAATTCCCGAAGTTGTTCCCCTGAGGAAAATGTGAAGTGCTGGAAGTTTGCAGCACAGATATGCCTACTGCATTCATTCAAATGGAAGTTGTGACTGTCTTTTGTCTATTTTGTACCAAGTTTATTTACTAAATATATTTTTTTTATTCTGTGCTAAATTACCATATAATGTGTCCAGCAAGGAGGCAGGGTAAAAGTACTGTAGCAGGCATGCTTCACAAGCCTCTTAAAATAATGTTTTTGCATTTTCTGTTCAGAGAATTAGGTGTTTGTCATTTTGAGACAGGTTTTTTGTTTGTTTTTACCTTAACAGATATTTTTCTACAATGTCCACATGATTCCTTTAGAGTTGCTTGATGAAGCAGTTAGCATTCGGGTAAGAAAAAATGGTGCATGTTCAAAAGGCTGATGGATGCATATAGCATTGTCTGGCCATTTCACTATGTTTGGGAACATTCCTGTTTCATACTTGTCTGTCTTTTTAGGTGTACGATTCTTATTCTTTACGAGCAGACTGTCTAATGGGAGAATTTAAGGTGGGTATGAAACAACTTCCATATCTGGACTAAATTAAATAAAATGAGAGAAACTTTTTAAGTACTTGTTTTAAATGTTTAAATTTATACTACTTTAGCATGGGGCCAAAGAATTACCTGATGATGTCTTGCTTCTCATGCTAGAGACCATTTGCTCAAAGCACTGGTAAACAGTTTTCTTATTTGAGTAGAAGATTATTGTTAAAGAAAATTTGTTTTGTATGCCAAGTTCTCTAACTTGCATTCAGGAGAAAAAAATATTCACCAAAAGGTAATTTTTTTCCTCTGTCCTGGTTTCAGGTATCAGGGTGATTATTTGGTATGAGGTAGGGTTTGAAGAGGTAATTTTATTAGGTTGCTAATAGGCAGAATAACGATATGTATGGCGGCATAAAGATACACATTCTCAAGTGATGTGGAAAGGTGTTCCTTTGGTCAGAAGTTTGTTAAGTAAAAGAGATGGTGGAAAAGTCTCTTAGTTAAAGTAATTTCTGTGGTTCTGATGGTATTAGTAAGATTGTCTTTATTTGTATTTGTTATGGTCAATATTGGGAGGTGGATATCTGCCTGTTGAAGGTATTCCTAAAGCAATACAGACAAAGAATTCACGTGACAATTGTAATGGCTGCTGGGATCCCCTATTGTAACACTTCCAATATCAGCATTGGCTGTATTTTCTGTTTGCTTATTTTGTACTGCATAAATTCAGTAGGTCTCTAGACCAACTTTTCACAAAAACGTGCAAGTGTGGAAGAGTGCTCTTTTTTAAATGAAGCAGTTTCTGCCACAAAGCTGGTTGCTTTTGCTTCTCACTGCTTATTATCTATGTAATTTCTAGTGATTCAGACAATGGTATATTGCTCTGTGGAGGATTGATCATTCACTAAGCAGGTGACGGCATGTCATTCAGCTACTTTCTGTTCCTGCAGGCACACATTCCAGGAGAAAACCCCAAGGGTAATTCTCTCTAGAAAAATCACCCTTTCAGACTTTACCTGCAAGGAATACTAGCCCAAATTGCCATGAGCCAACATACTTACCTTCCTGAACATGTTTGAAATCTGATACAATGAATACAGTCGTGGTATATGTGCAATCTTGTCCAGATTTGACGCAGTGGGGGGAAAAATTGCCCATCATCTTCATAAAAGGAAAAGGAAATTATTCATTAAAAAAACAAGCTTCATTTCTGGAACTGAAGGATGAGACGTTGAGCAGGAAATAGAAACAAAAGAGTTCTGAAAAGCATGTCAACATAAAATAATGGGGGAACATAGGGAATTAAAGAAGCAGTAAGCTAGCCCCATCTTCTGTCTCTGATAAATGAAAAAGCTGGGGATCGGAGGAAAGAAGAAAGTAACTACAGCTGTTAGTTCTAATACATCTTTTCTTACATTTTCTTCTTGGCTGCTGTATCCATTCAAAATCCCTCATTTTTCAATGTAAGGCATTTTCTCTTTCTCCTCCCAAGAATATGCTATGTAAACTTTCTTTTGTTTGTGACAAGAGAACAATGTAGTAGTATTCATGAAAAACTTGAGGGGAGTTGCCCTAGCATTTTTCTGTTTTGGTATTTCTTCAGAGGTAATGCCTTTGATCTTTATTTCAGATTGACATCGGCTATGTTTATGATGAGCCTGGTAAGTAACAGTTACTTCAGAGCTTGAAACTTGAAGTTGAAAAATTTCATTAAATTTCTGAAGTAAAATAAGAAAGTTAATGGAAAGTTATTTGAGATTGCTGCTTTATGTATTAACTTAAAAAAATCCAACAATATATAACTCCTTTCAGTGATTTCAAGATGAAGTACAAGCACCTAAAATTTGTATATTAGTTTTGGTATCAAAGACCTAAATTGTGAAAAAATAATGCAAAAATATTTGATAATTATGTCCCTGAACTAGTATGCCACAACATTTTAATACCACTAGATTTCTTGTTTTGAATGGCACTATTGAGACCTGTCTAGGACAGAGTAAACTTTTAAAATAATTAGTTTTAGGATAAAGCATGCTTTTGGAACAGTTGACTTTGATTTTATGATTTCTGCCATTTTGTAATGGATATTACTGGGGGCGGGTGGTGGTGTTTGTTTTATTTTAGGCCACGCAGTCATGAGAAAATGGCTTTTGCTGAGTGATCCTGAAGATACAAATTCAGGCGCTAAAGGCTATATGAAAGTCAGCATGTTTGTTCTGGGAACTGGAGATGAGCCACCAGTAAGTTTCATTTAAATGTTTTTCTTCTCCTCTCCACCCCACGGATATGTATTCATGTCCCCCCAATATTTCTTGAATACTGTATAATTCACTCTGTGAGCAGTATTTAAAAGTAAGACAAGATTTACAAGTTGTTTCAAGGGCATCCAGTACTAAGTGGCTAACTCAAAGCTTATTTTGTTATCCTGTCCAATTAAGCAACCTCTGGACCAGCTCTGGGTGTGTTGATCTACCATTTGTAGATACTTCTTCACATCCTGGAAGAAGTAGAGATGTGTTAGCCTGGTGTTGCATGCAAGCTAATATGTAATTCTCCTTAGCACAGCTAATCAGGCTGAGCAACATATTGATACCAGTTCCAGGACTAAGTTAGGAATGTCTCCACTACTATGTAATGTAGAGAAGCCCATAGAGAAACCTGAGTACCAGAAAGCGCCAAATATTTGCCAGGTGAAAATCAGACCCATAAATAATTACAAGTTAGGCACAAGTAGTTTGATGCATATGAAAGCAGTAGGTAGTTCTAACAATCCAATCCTTAACTGTCTGCTGTTCTGTCAAGGTAAAAACAGGCCCTTTTTTCTGTGTGACATTTTTCTTACTTGACCATTGTCTGTAGTTTAAGTTCTGCTGTCCTTCCTGCCTGAGATTTTTGCATACTGCTACTCCTTAGTTAAATAAAATATGGTCCCCAGAACCATGGAAGATCTCCTTCTTGTTCCATATTAACTCTTCCTTTCTGCTATCCTCATGATTCTTGAAATCACAAGGATATGTCTAGTTATTTGTGGTGAAATCTTATATTTCCTATTTATTTTTAAAGGAGGAAGCAGTAAGTTCTGGTAAATTATATCAGAGTTGTATGCATTTTCTAATTGCAGTAAGATGCCTTACCACAATGTTCTTCTTGAGATGAGTATGAAAATTGCATGAAGTTGGCATTGTACGAGTGCCAAAATTACCATCATCTGATGATGATGATTTTAAAAGTGTGATTATAATGGGCTCCTGCAATTGAGTACTTTAGAGATAAAAATGTAAGTAAAAAAGTTTAGGTAGAATTAATTTTTGTGGCTTGATAATGTGATAAAGTCTCATTCTTTATAATGAAACTGACAACAGTCTTCTATCTGAAGAGTATTGTGGGCACCAGTTTAACTGATCACCTTAATTCTCTACATTACTCTGTCTTTCTTATATACCAAATACTATGTACCACTGTATGTCCCAACAGGTTGAAAAAAGGGAAAGAGATAATGAAAGTGATGATGTGGAGAGCAATCTGTTATTACCTGCTGGAATTGCCCTTCGATGGGTCACTTTCCTTCTCAAAATCTACAGAGCTGAGGACATTCCGCAAAGTATGTTGCTTCTTACTACTTGTCCGTCAGTGTATTTGATTAAAATTAGAAATGTTTGTCTTAGCTGTTCAGAAACATTCCTTGAACACAAAATATCTTGAGTGTTTTACATTGTTACTTGAGCCAATAATTCTGTGATGGCTTAAGTAGCCCATTTCAGGTCCTTTGGTAATGCTCAATAAGTCTACTTAATTCTTGTAATGGATAATTTAATATGTTACCCATTAGATTAGTAATGCTCATCTGTTGCTGAGTGGGCCACACAGCTTCTGGTAGTGGGAAAGGGTCATCTTCATTAGCCCTTCTCCAGTCGCAGAAGTTACATGCAAGTAACTAACATTCAAGTACAGTTGATCTGCAGATAAGCTGGATGTTCTGTGCATGTCTAGCTCAAGTATACAGTGCATGTGTCAACTTCCTGTTGGATCCCAATCCCTGCCCACCTTCAAGAGGTTATCAGACTGCTGGTTCCCTGCAGCCCTCTTTTCCAAGGCCATTTAGATCCTAGTAGATAAGTAGTACTGCTGATGGCCCCCTGCACCTTCCTTTTCCTAGCAGTCCATAAATTCTTCTTCATAGGTGCTCATAGCTGCAGCTATTTTGCAACAGGGGAAAGGCCACAGGACTGCTGAAATCAGTCAGCCCCTGCTGTGATGGCCAAGGCAGTCTGTATTGCCAGCAACCTGCTCCTGAGTGGCCACAGGAAATAAGTAACTAGGAACTGGCTGTATCCCAGAAAGCTGCATGCAGTTTCTGGGCTATAAGTTGAGCACCATAAGCTTAAATAAACAGCCTTGGAGGGCAGGGGTGACCTTAATTTGTTTAGTGAGATTTTACTTGTGTCAACCCTATACTGCTGAGACAAAGGCTGTTTCTCTCATTATATGCCGTATGTGTTTTCTGGTAGAATATAGGTGGCTTTTTATCCCTTCCTATCATAATTTTTCACCTATATCTGTGAGAACAAATGACAATGTCTACAAGTACATGCATAATGTTTTTCAAATACAACTGTGCCTCTAAATTCAGGAGCACATCAGCACTCCTTATGATGTTTCAAAAATTTATATTCTTGAAATTGCTCCTAAGCCTAAATTCTCCATTTTTACCAGCAACACTGTTCAGAATTTTGTTTATCAGATTAGACTTTACCCTACCTAGATCTGTAAGCTGTTTGATTTCGGTGGGATTGCTATGGGCAATTTATTATTTAGGCTGAATAAATAAATAAAATAATAATAAAAAAGCATAAACCTTAATTTCTTCTTTGACACCTCTCTAGTGGATGATGCTTTTGCACAGACTGTCAAGGAAATATTTGGAGGAGAAGCAGACAAGAAAAACCTGGTAGATCCATTCGTAGAAGTTTCTTTTGCTGGGAAAAAGGTAATTTAGTAAACATCTGAATCTTTGCATTCTAATCGTAGTCCTGAGAACAGATTTCATATGCCAATATAAATTTTTAAGTTTACTGAAATTATGGAAATAGAAAAGCATCAGCCTTAAAGTTCACTTTGTAAAATGAGGACAAACTACAAGGTACAATAGAATGGGTGTAAAGCTGATGACTAGTAAAAGGAATGTATGACTAAATGCTAGGAACAGATGCATGCCAGATTGCTTGCCTACCAGTTGTTCCTGATTGCTTTTTGTAACTGATGGTACACATCTTTCTGGACAGGTTAACAGCATTTGTACATTTTATTACTAATGTGTTCCTTAGAATACCAAATTTGACCTGAAGCACAATTGCACAACCTACATTCATTGCTAGCCAATCCTTTTTCTTTTTTTAAAGAAGAAAATTGTCAGTCCTTTATTATGTTATATAGTCAGGTTGCCACGCCCAGTAATGTAGAGGATCTTCAGTAGACATGACTAGCAAATAATATAGGCTCTCCCATGGAATATATTCTTCATCTACTCTAAAATCTGCATAAAGCAAGCTGGAATCAAGTCATTCTTTTGTCTCGTTTCTGTGCTGTGATTAAAAGACATCAGTACTAGTCTGAAAGCACATTAAATTGTAGCTAGTGGAAATAACAAGCTTTTTTCCTGTAGGGTAACTCCAGTCTCAGGTTTAAACACTGTTTCAAAGTTTTCGTTTCCCTCCAATAGTCATTCATGTTGCAGATGCAGATCGGTTTAGTGGTATTTACCGATTGAAAGCTAATGGCTCATTGCAGCATAAACCACGCAGGATTCATCATTAACTACTACCCCTCATCTTACCAAATATGATTTATCCTAAACCATAGCTAGTCTATGCTTTTTTGTCTGTTTTATCATTGATGTGCTGTATAGTTGATTTCCTTTTTTGCAGGTTTGCACAAATATAATTGAGAAAAATGCTAATCCAGAGTGGAATCAAATTATTTATCTTCAAATCAAGGTCAGGTTTTTTTTGCTTGTTCCTGTAGAAAACAGTTCCATCCTTTTGGAACTTAGGCCATTAACATTACAGAGGTGAAATAAGTAATGGGTTATTTTTTTTAATTGCGTTTTTTTCAGTTTCCCTCGATGTGTGAGAAAATAAAACTTGCAGTTGTTGACTGGTGAGTTATGACTTTTAATCAAAGTACTAGACAAGGTAAATTATATTAAGTGAAGAAAAGTCTGGTTCTATAGATGTCAGGTATTTTTACAGTCTATGGGAGTATTTAAGCAAGTGTTTAAGTATCTTCCTTTATGGTTTCTTTGCAAGAGACCTGATGAGTTTAACATGGGAGTATTGTTAATTTTGTGCCCTGAGCGCTGAGCACTATCGCTATTTAGGTGATAGTGTAAAAGTCAGGTGACTACTTCATGATACAGCCCGCTTTTGTAACTAGCCATTACCATCTGTGTTAGCAATATTAAAGCATGCCAGGTGATATAAAATGTGTGTACACTGTCTTGGAGTGCATTTAGTCACTGGTAGCTTGCTTCTGTGTAGGAAGACCAGCATTATATTTAAATAAAATCTTTCTTTTTTTCTTTTTGTAGGGATCGTCTTACAAAAAATGATGTAGTAGGAACAACATATTTAAGTCTCTCAAAAATTGCTTCTTCTGGAGGAGAAGTTGAAGGTAATTGATTGAGCAGTATGTAACTTACTGTCTTCTCTTGTGTTACGAGGAATAGCAAAGATCAGTGTTCTAAGAAAGTATATTTTCCTATAGTTCCTCAATTCTGTGGCAACAAGATTAGCGGTTTCTGGAATTTTCAAAATAAAGCTCCTAGAAAACATACTGTGGGACATACTGTGGGACTTTTCAAAGTAAAGTATTAAAATTTTAATGTTTAAACCACATCATCATGGAAATAGCAGTAACTAATTCAAAATTCATTGTTCCTATATATATATAAAAAAACATATATATATATATAAAGTTTTCATGTAATATCACAATCTATATGCAAATTCACTAAGATACTTAATAAGACATTGAATTTAAAAACAATCTGGAATCACTGTTTCAGAATCACTACTTCATTGGGCACTAGTAGACAAGACTTCTTTTGCCACCTTACAAGTGTGTCTGTTCTTTCTCTGGGAAGAGAACCTAAACGCTGGGGAATGTTCCTGAGTAGTTAGCCTACAGGAACTATCTAGAACCCAAATTCACTAAGATACTTAATAAGACATTGAATTTAAAAACAATCTGGAATCACTGTTTCAGAATCACTACTTCATTGGGCACTAGTAGACAAGACTTCTTTTGCCACCTTACAAGTGTGTCTGTTCTTTCTCTGGGAAGAGAACCTAAACGCTGGGGAATGTTCCTGAGTAGTTAGCCTACAGGAACTATCTAGAACCCCCTGCTTATTTCCTGTATACTACTAGGCTGCTTTCAGATGCTGGGGGAACTTGGATCAGTCTCTGCTCTGATCAGTAGCTTACTAGAAATGGGCACTGCATCTCATTGCATGAGTGCTCCAAATTACTACTTAGTAACCCTTATTTTAATAGCTTCAACAAATGAAGGTTTTAATTGCAGTGCTATGATGGCAGACAATTAACTTACATGCTTCGATCAGTATAGGTGACTGGATATGTAATTTCATAAAAACTAAAAACCAAAACTGATTAACTGCAAGAAAACAAACTTAGTTAGGCAGGATATGAAGTTCCTAACATGTTGTCCCTATTGGACAATACCTTTATAATAAAACCTTCTTTACAATGTTATAAGAAACATTTTTTGTGCCAAGATTTTGGGAAATATTAAAAAAAAAAATCCTGTTACATTTATGTTCTAATATAATATTGTGATTATTAATTATTTCTTTGTGAACTATATCTGTAAACTACTCTTCTTTTTATAGCAAAATCTTTCATACAATTGTGCCAGCTCCATGACAAGGATTCTGTGTTAATTTGCCAGAAAAAACTGTTTATCTTTTTAACGAACATAGTATGGCATGTTAGTTGTCCATACAGAATTGCAAAGTTCATGGCTAAACAGGCTTAACATTTATTTATCTGACTATCTACGCTAGGTTGAAGGACACTGGCTCAAAACCATTTCCACCATTGCCACAATAAGAATGTAAATTACTGTTTTTTCTATTGTGTTTATGAAATCTACATGATATGTACTTGTCTGAGACAGACCAGTTTGTTCTTAAGTTGGTAGCTATGTCAGGAGTTTAAAAACAACATTAGTGGCTTGAGCCAAGTATTTATCTTACCGGATGGAACTCTATTTTCAGTTGCATAACTTCAGGCTTATAACCCGGTCCTCTTAGAAGTACTGCTGTTGAAGTAAGGCTTTGTGCAAACATTCTTCTCATATATCCCAGACACAATTAGAGGCAAAAGAAAGGGTTACAGAAAAAGGCAATGGGAAATCAAAGACAGAAGGGCTGGGCTGCTGGGGAAAATTCAGCTCTGGAGAGATCACTTGTACTACCCACATAAGTGTGCACTGCTGCTGAGTCACAGCTCATTTATGCTTCAAACCCAGGCACTTAGTAACTGAGCAAACCTTATTTGGATTCTCTACTGAGGTACTGACGTTGGAATAGCCATTTCCATGTAAAATCACAGATTATCTTCCCTTGAGGTCAGTGCCATGCCTGAAGCCTGTTGTGGCTTCTAAAGGATTGGAAAACTAAACTAGTCTATGGTCTTCAGTAAATGAAGATATCCTAATGGGCCCTGAAATATAGTGGTTTTCTGAAATGTTCTTAAGATTTTTAAATAATTTTAAAAATAAAATTTTATTTTGTGGGGAGGAGAGCTATACAAAGCTAAAACAGAAACATCAAACCAATATGTTTTGTCAGCTACATGCCTTTTTTTTTTCCTTTGGAATTTGTACAGGAAGAGTAAAACCTTCATGTTTTAATCAGGAAGCAAAATTCTAGCCCACATGAACTTTATTTTTTCTCAGGCCTTCAACTTTATTTTAAAAGCAGATTGCTTTGTGGTGTATTTGTTTTTAAAATGCTATTGTCACTTGTCATGTAACTTCTTCTCTTTTCATAATATAGAATTTTCATCTTCGGGAACAGGGGCTTCATCATATGAAGGTTTATATCTTCCTCTGTTACTGATTTTGCTTTCCATTGCCCAAACTGAGAATTATTGCCTAAGAAAACCCATCATCTTAAAAAATATTTTTTAATAATTACTTGTCTAAAAGACTTCACCATTATGATTAAAGAGTATCAAACATAACTAACTGTATAAAACAGTTTTGGCACTGGAACTGGTTTGAAAATATTTCTGTTTGGCTGGTGCTTCAAGCTGTGTTTCAGAGTTGAGCATGCAGTTGCTTCAATTATAAAGTGCTTAGTCTAACAATGGCTTGCAACTTTTAACTTGGCTATAAGAGCGCAACTATATTTGCAGCTGTGGAGCCCTGCAGAAGTAAAAAACTGCCTAAAATAATTAGTGGCTGTTTTGCTTGTGCTTAGCTAAGCTAACTATATAAATAAAGTCTGAAAAATGAAATCTGATTCTGTTAAAACCTGGAGAGATGGCTTTTTGCATAATTGTCTAGGTTGACATCCAGTTTTGAAAGACTTTGTGGTAAATATTTATATAGTGAGAAATAAATACAAATGGAGTGCAGCTGAAAGGTAACAAACATTCGTCTGCACAAATACTTCATTTACGATCTTTCTTTCTTAATAAAGTAATATTAAGTTAAAGGCTGAAATAATTTTTTGGAATTGCTTTCTGTAATATGTGATCAGCCGCCTTCTAAATGTAAACAATTGAATTTCAAATGTAAACAAATACAAAAAATATTCTTTTTATTCCAGGTTTGGGAGGGGGGCTTTTGTTTGGTTTTTTGTTTGGTTTGTTTTTTAAATTTTTGTATTCTGTTTAATTTGGTAGCATCAGTAAGTAGTGAATGTATTAATTCAACACAGATCTGTACCATAAATGTAGTCATATTGAGAGCTGATGTGAGCAGTTCAGTGTTAGAATTTTTAAAAAATTGGACAGTATTCCAACAAGAGTCTGAATTCTTTTTCATTCAAATTTTGATCTGTTTCTGATTCACACGTAAGTTTGTGGAAGTATCTGAACGCAAAATAGAGAACTGCAAATCTTTATTTTATATTTTGCAGATTTTATGTGACTTCGTGTTGACAGGAAATTACATCAAGACATCACATTCATTTTTGTTATCCATTTGTGTCACTCAGTAGTCACAGTGGCAAAGTCATACAAGGCGTAACCCTTTATTTTCACTTTCTTATCTCAGCCATCCTTTCCTGTGATAAATGCATCCTTCTTTGTGCTGCAGATCACTCTTAAGTGATGTCTGTTGCAAGGTTTAGAACCCAATTCCCATCTTTTTTTATACCAGGATCATTTGTTCAAAAACAAAAGCTGGGATACAAGAAGGAAAAGAATATAGAATCTTTCCTGTTCACTCAAAACTATGCAGTATTTTTCTGCATGTGTGTTGCTTACCTTGTTCTAATTCTCTTTGCACTACGTATCAAATTTATTAATCAATAGCCTTGGCATATGTTTGATTGTTACTGAAAGAACAATTAACTCCCTTAAGTATAGATTTTAACTGGCTCTAAAAAGAGCTTTTTAGAATCTCATTCATCTAATAAATTTGCAAGGCATGAATGCAAACCCAAAAGATAACAGTAGTAATACAACTAAGGCTTCCCTATGTATGTTTTTCTGCTAAAAAACAGAACACTGTTCCAAAATACAATGTTATGACAGTAAGCGCTAGCAATGAAAATACCTTTTCAAGTTCTTAGATATCTTAAATATCTGAAAATAAACAATAGCTTTGGTGTGCAGTTTCCTAGCTTAGCTATTAAAACTGATGAAAATGTCCAAATCCTTATTAATTTTTTTTTTAAGATAGATGAAAACATTGGGAAATTTTAACTTGTTAGTCATGGAATAAGAATAGTATACAAATTAGAGTTTATATTGGAATTAACTGAGAATTAACTGAGTTTGCAGACTTTCAGCCTTGTATGAATTTTAGCTTACTGGAAAGGGAGTTTGTGAGAAACAATGCACTGTAGCAGTGATTAGAGTTTGCAGTAGTCTGTGTTTTACCCCGAAGCATAACCACAGAAAAATTAAACTAAGAATTAGAACAGTAGGATTAACTATGCTAAACAGTAGGGCTTTTTTCCGCTATGGGGTGCATCTTTTTTGTAGCTGTTTAGCTAGAACGATGGCCTATGCATTTAAATGATTGTAAATGTTGTTTTACTCAGTTTCATTTATTTCTAGAAAATACGTTTTCTGCTAACATAAAAATGTATTACTCTTTCACGTAAATGAAAACCTGCTATTTGGAGTGGGGTAGAAGTTGTGTTTATTCTGTGGGGTTTTTACTGTATGAATTAGTATCTACTAAGCATTGTACAATGAAGAAGGAGGTTAGGAAGAAGTACAGTCACTGGTGTAATTACTTTAAATTCATATAGTATACCCAGAGAATAAAGTGTTCTTACTTTACTAATAACTAATACCTGACTAATATCTAACATTTGTTCTGCTGGGTTTGATAGTAATGTTAATTGTTTTTCTGGCTCTGAATGATAATTAACAAAGATATAATGGTAATGTTTTCTGTTAGTGAACACTGGTGAAACTGAAGTTGGCTTTTTACCAACATTTGGGCCTTGTTACCTAAACTTGTATGGAAGTCCAAGAGAATACACTGGGTTCCCGGACCCATATGATGAATTAAACTTTGGAAAGGTCAGTTTCTGTATTCATTGTTTTTAATAAAAGGATTAACCCCAATTGTTTTTTATCAATGAATTAATTAATTGTTTGTTTGTTTGTTTGTTTCACATTGCACTCCCTTTGGTATTTCTTTCTGAATAATATTTTGTATTTATGATTAATAAGGAAGTATGATAGTATTTTCCATTCTTACCTGGTTTTGTTTTAAAGGTGTTTTTGAAGAAGCAGCAATGTTTTTGATGATTTCCATTATCTGCATCTCTACATGCATTTGTATTTATTTCCTTGGTTTTGTAAATATATTTTTCACTTCTAGCATTAATTAAAGCCAACTGCTTTATTTCATTTGTTCAGATATGTACATCCATGCCTCTGCAGAAGTTTTGAGAACACTTCAGTGAAGCCAGAATCATGTACAGCTAAAGAGAGAGTATGCTACTTTAGGAGAAATATATAAAACTGGATTCAATGTGTGATTATGTTACAGGGAGAAGGAGTTGCTTATAGAGGGAGAATTCTGGTTGAACTATCTACAATACTTGAAAGCAAACCTGATAATAAAAAGTAAGAGATGATTCCTAATGATGACTTACTGGTTGTTGAGGTAAATCCTTTTTTTTTTTTATTGTCAGTGTTGGTAATAGAGATGTGCCTTGGCTCATTATTTTTGGAGAATGATCTAACTTACTAAAATTGAAACAATTGAGTTGACTCTCAGAATTAAGAGAGGTGGTTACTGATGGTGTGGCGACAGCAATGTCATACCCTCGTAGCATGAAATGTTAATTTGAAATATTTTTATAATCTCAAATACAGTAATTTATTATACACACATTATAGCTTTTCGGTTGCTTCTCAGAAACTAGTAAAAATATTAACATCATTATTTCCATTAAGAAATTGCTATTGTTTTCTCTAATTGTGGATCCTGTTATACAAATATTGAAATACAACTAAAAAGGTTTTTCTTGTAGAAATACCAGCGCAGGCGAAAGTTCTGCTTGGCTGCTGTGTTTCATTCTGCTACCATGCTGCAAGACACTGGTGAGCCTATCCAGTTTGAAGTTAGCATTGGTAACTATGGCAACAAGTTTGATACCACCTGTAAACCTTTGGCATCAACAACTCAGTACAGTCGTGCTGTTTTTGATGGTAAGGATGCTGCTAGTATGGGGATAAAATCATGTAAAATTCTCTTTTCGAGGTGCTATTTTATAGCTTTGGAATGACAGCCCTAACTGCACTAAAAACTTATTGAAAATGTGACAGAAAAGAACGTGTGGCTCTTCACAGGTTTTAAGATGAAGTTACATTTATGGAATATGTGCTGCAAAGCCTACTGAGGTTATTAAAGAAATTTTCATGGAATTTAGTGAAATCTTTTGACCACGTACTAGATGTGCACAGGAAAATTGGCACGAAAAAAATGACATTATTTTACAGGTATCTAAAACCTAGGGATTAAATAGGGAAAATACCCTTTGAATGTTCTGATTTAGAATAAAATAAAAACTTGATTTTAGACCAGGTGTCTGGCAGCCTAGAAGAAAACAACCTAGCTAGATCACAGGAAAATATATCTTGGCTATAACTTTTTTTATTAACTGCAAACAGTAGGAGTTCTTTTTTTCTGGGCATTAAATGAAGTAATCAAGTTTACTCTGGAAAATAATTATTTGAATATTTTATTTCAGAGATACACATATTAATGTGCTATTTATATCAGTAAGTTATGGGAAAGAATAATGAACATGTTAACAGATAATTTATTGAAAAAAATCCATTGGATTTTGAAACAATTTGAAGTAAAAGTTTACCATCCAACAGATGCTACAGTGGCTGAAAAGTACAAATCCTTTGATAAGTTTGGACTAGCTTGTATGTTCTTAATGAATTGTAGTACATAAATGAAATAAATATAGCAACTTGTGCAGCGTACAGTATATATTCCTGCCATGAATTCTAACTCGAATAACGTACAAATGTTTCACACCAGGTAATTATTATTACTACTTGCCATGGTCAAACACAAAGCCAGTTGTAACGCTGACTTCCTTTTGGGAGGACATAAGTCATAGATTAGACCCTGTGAATGTAATCCTAAACATGGCTGAAAGACTGGTAAGACAAGATCTTTCTTTTGCTGATATGCTTTTCATTTTTACTTTTTTTCATTTAGAGTTGTAATCAAAAAGTGACATTTTGGGCACATTATGGGAACAGTTTTCTGACACTTTTCCCTCCTTTTTTCCTATTCAAAATTAAACATAGCTCAGTGTAACGAATGGCACTGCTAATCATAGGTCTGTTTTCTGGCAAGGCCTAACACACTCCTGCTTGAATCTGCAGGGAATCGCCACAGGAAGGAAGACTCCTCAGTGTTGGTTAGGGGCATGTTAAGTCTGTAGAACTGTTATTTTGCTTTGGAAGTTAGGTGCAATATCATGTATTGTTAAATACAGTGAGAAAGAACATAGGAATTGTCCTGTTAAATATGAATCAAGTTTGAACATCTGAGTTTTTTGATCTGGGCTTTATACATACAAATAAATAAAATTAAAGTCTTGAAACTCATATTGACCATAAACCACAATGGAAGTTTAGAAGTGCAAATCCTTTTCTTTTAAATTCCTCAGCAATCCAACTTGGCCACCTTAAAATCAGGAATGCAGGCTAAAATTTCTGAAAACCGATTAGCTGAGCTGTGGTTGAAGCTGATTGATGAACTTACAGAAGATGTAAGGTAAAAGTACCTTTTTTTATCTCTTACGTTATCATTCTAGGCCTGCTCAGAATCTTCGCTATTGCCTTTACTAAGTCAGAAAACAAATTCTAAGGACTATAAAACTGATTACCCCTATGAACTGACCTGAGAACTGGAATTCCAAAAGTCTCTGAAAGTAGTAAAACAGCACGGATATTGCCAATGAAGTCATCCATCTAGTTTTGTAATTCTCCTTTATCTTAGTCACTGACAGTAATAAAACAGCATCTCTTGAAAAAATCTAAGGCAGGATTGTTCTGAAAATGTGAAATTGTGGATCTCTGCTGCCTTTCTACCACCTTGCCTTCTTTAGAATTCCTCATGTATCTTTTGTTTACCCATGTTTCAATGTTATTTCTGAAACTGAAGAGGGAAGAAATTCCATGATTTACTGGTAAGCCCAGACTAAAAAATTTAATAGCTATTTAGAGCTTAAGGGCCATAAAGATGATATTTTTGAATAAGCCTTTATTCAGCATGTCTGTATGTATGGGAGTGTTCAGAGAAGGCAGTAGGAGTCAGTACTTAAGGTTTTGAAGGAGAATAAATTCTAAATAGAGAGGAAGGAATTGTATGAGAACGAGACATTCATGGAATGAGACACTGAGGTGGGGAGAGACGCTTGAAAAACATTAAACAAGCGGGTGATGAAACAGCACAGGAAAAGGAAAGGGAAAATGAGAGAACAGTTATTATCCATTAGAGGAAGTAACAGAGAACATGAAACGAGAGAACAAATTCAACAAGCTGTAGAGCCAATATAAAATTGAACAGAGGAAAAAGCAAACAGTGGAGATCAGTATATACTAGCAAAGAATTATATGATAGAAAGCTTATGTCAAAATATAAGCTAGTAACTTCATAGAATACCTGCTGTGATCTGGAAGAAAGCAGAGAGAAAGAACTGTCATACTTTAGGAAGGCAAAATGTGAAGGACAACCTATTGTCACATGGAGCCATCTAGTGAGTGTAGGAACTTCAGGTTTTGTATCAGTTATGTCAACCCATCCTCCTGACACACATCTGCACTGTTATTAATTCAGTCCATTATTTTATAAAATTATCTTATCACTCAACAGTTATGGAGCAATAGCACCTAGATATATCAACAAAATGAGGTTCCTGTTGTTCATAGGATACAATGCTCTTTATGGGTTTTTTTGGGCAAACTCATGAAACCTGTGTCAAAGACATAATTCCCTGTGTTGAATTCATAGAACAATTTTCCTTGCCATGCTAAAGTTTAAATGAGTTAGGTTGAGAGAGTTTTCAATGCACTATTCAAACCTAAAATGAGGTGACTTTCTGAAAGTTCTGATCTAGTACATTTGATTCATGTGTAAGTACTTGCACCCAAGGCAGGCAGCACTTGCATTCAGATTAGTAGGACTAACTATAGTGGAAGGCACAATAATCAGTATCAAGGTTTTGCAGAATCAAAGCCCTTAGAAGTGCATGACTTGTCATTAAAAATAGGTCAGAGAAGAGTCAGTCTTTTCAAACTTGGCAGTGTCTTTGGAATATTTTTTTTTAATATCATATTAAAGACCTCTTAATGAACTCTGTTAAAGAGATATAGTCATTGGTCTTTGAAAAGTTGCCTTTTCCTCAAACCTCCACCAACTCAAAAAAGCTCATTTTTCCTGGGCTATACTATGATGCTTGGTTCCATTGAATAGTTACTCTGCCCTCTGGCGACTAAGAAGTTGTGTGTCATGGATTTCTTTTAGAGTTCTTCGATGTTTTCATGCCAGAGGGTTAGATAACTCTAGTCATAGACACAAGCCGTATTTGTGTACTGAGTTGCTGAGAATTTACAGTTTCCAGTGAAGGAAAGGAACCTAATCTTGGTCTGAAGACACTGTTGTCATCTTTCAGATGTACGTTCTGAGACAATAATTTTCTAATTTGAATATATAGGGAAATGGATTTTGCTTGGTTTGGTTAGCAGCAATTACATAACAGTATACACCTCGACCTATTCTATGTTGGTGCTTGTTATGTAAGCACAGCACTTCCCTTGCTTACTCTAAACACGTTGTCAGGTGGAAATCTCTGCAGAAGTAGATGCTATAGCACCATTCCAGTGGTTTTCAATCACAGGAAATAATAGCACTCAATCTGTTGCCGCTGTATGCATGTCTGCATTTAGTGTGTGGCTAAATAAAATCCACTTAGATTATTAACCATAATAAATATTCTCTTTTCAGTAAACCATTTCCCCTCATAGAAAGCAAATCTAATATTACAGTCCTTGACACTCAGATAGAAAAACTGCGCCTCAAGTCTCTCAAACAGATTGGAGAAGCAGCAGCAAGGATGAGAAATGAAGCTACTGATGTGACAGCCACTCTGGCAGAAATTGAGGATTGGTTGGATAAATTACTGCAACTGAGTGAAGAGGTTAGTACTACACAATACCAGTGGTTCAGTGAGTTTAGAAATAACTGTCTAACACAAACTGGTGTAATGTTCACTGCTGATCAAGCCATATCCACTCTCCTTAGAACAGTAATTTTAGATGCTGTGAAAGTAAACGTTCCCCTTTGTAATTCGGATTTATTTAAATATAGTGTTCTAGTGTGTTAGCTGTCTTCACTGAGAATGTGTGTTGGGAAATAAACGCTCTGTGATTTGTAGAATAGACTCTATTCTGTTTAAAGTGACAGTATTTTGTCCTTTCTTTTCTTCCAGAATTGCAGGTCACATTGCTGGTTCAGGGACTGCAGGATATATGTTGTACTTCTGCAGCTTGTTAGCCATAGTAATCAACTTCTAACAGAGTTAAATGTTTGCTTCTGTGTTTTTTAAATTTTCAGCAACATCTTAAGTTTTCATCTCTGTTATGTCTTAATTGGTTTTCACAACATTGTAGAAATGTTTTATTTTTTCTTTATCACTTCTGCTTTGAAAAGTTACTGGGTTTTTTTTTTTTTTAAAAGAGCAGTTAAATTGGCAGACTTGCAGCTAGCGTACAAAGGTGTGCACAAAGCTGCAAAAAGATAGTAGGCTGTTTCTGTGTTCTGCTAAAAGTCTTATGATGGTCTACCTTTAACGTGCAAGCAGGTCAATCCAAAGCATTAGCATTTGGGATCGGTCACTATAGTCACCATAAAGGAATTGAGATACAAAACGTCTCTAGAAGAATTTGCAAAAGATATAGGAACTGGGTTTTTTAATAAAACTTACTTGCTTTCCAACAATCTCAACTGTATTTTTAATGATTGTTTCAGAACTATATACTGCGTTACTTGCAAAGTAAAACAATTACCTCTATTTATCATAAATTCATGTTAATTATTGATTCTAAGTGATAAATCCTTTGACATAAATCGTAATTTATGTTTCTGTTGTCTAAGCATTAGATTAGTTTAACATTCTATTTATTACTGTTCTTAACTTTCCTTTCACCACAAATAATCCAGAGCCACAAAACAGTATGCCTGATGTAATCATATGGATGATCCGAGGGGAGAAAAGACTGGCTTACGCTCGTGTTCCTGCACACCAAGTGCTGTATTCCACAACGAGCCCCGAATCATCTGGTAAATATTGTGGAAAGACCCAAACAATCTTCTTAAAGGTACTTCCCCCCCCCCCCCCCCACCAAACCAA
>NW_008795129.1:8652711-8700190 GCF_000699145.1 Aptenodytes forsteri
ACCTGCCCGCCCCCCCCCCCCCCCCCCCTTAAAAAATAATTAACTCCCTAAACTGTGGTGCCTTCTGACATGAGTATGAAACATGCAAACAAACTATGAACTATGAGGTGTCAAAACTCAGGACAGATTAAAAGCCAACTGCATATAGCTTCTTCAAAATATCACAGAAATTGTGATGTAAAGTTTGTCATAAGCCAGTTCGAACCAGCATCAGCCCCTAACTCTGAGGCTTTTCTGAAAGAGCTCAAAATTGTGATAGGACTTTTAAAGTGTTGCTGGGGTTGGTGTTTTGGGGTTGGACGTGAATGGAGACTTTCAGAGGGAATAATTAGTGTAAGTCAGAGAAGTTCCAAAAACCTCTTCAAAGTTTTGGATGGTTTTCTGCAAGTAATATAGAGCATGTCTACACCCAGAAGTTCCCTGGTATGTCTCTCTGCATTGAGTCTTACTCTTGAATAGGAATACCTTTCTCCATTTAAGTTTATATTGTCTTTGATTGGAATAAACTTAACCAGAAAAAAGGCAATCTGACTGTAGAACAATAGAATTTACAGAGCTTGTTAATGTACTAGTAGTTATATTGATGAATGCTTCAATGCAGACAAGCCTATATCTTCATGTTTTTATGCAAGCCCCCTTATGATGCATGATATGATGCATCGTCTCTACATTTAGTGCGCTATTCTGACTAACCTCTGCGTTTCCAGCATCCCCTGACAAGAAACACTAACATCAACACTGAAGTTTTAAGTTATTGTCATAATTAAAAACTCATTGCTGGATGAAACCTGGGAGAGAATATACAGGAACAGGGATGATACTGCTGTTACTGTGTTTGGTTTTTACATGCCCTAGGCAGGTACCATTTAAAGAATGTTTCCTTCCTGAACTATTTATTACTGGCTTTTGAGGAAATGCAGTACAGGAAGAGATAAATAAATCATGTATTATTGCTCATATCTCTATGTTATTGTATATAGTTTACTGAAAGCTACAATACCTGCATAACATAACAAAGAATAACTTTTTGTTCGTGTGCCAGTACCCACAGGACAAGACGAAAGATGTCAAAATGCCTGTGGAGTTGCGAATTAACATTTGGCTTGGGCTCAGTGCAGTTGAAAAGAAGTTTAACAGCTTTGCAGAGGGAACGTTCAGTGTTTTTGCAGAAATGGTATGTCCATCATTGCTTTCGTACTTTAAACTTGGACGTGAGTGTTAGGAATTCAATGAAATTTGAGCTCTTTTGAATTTTTTTTTTTTTTGTATGCCGGGCAGAAAGGGAGAGTAGTACTTACTATACTGAAACAAGTAGACCCCATTCAAGGCAATTAATGATGAAGTCCATTGTGCCTACCAAATGAACTTCAGCAAACCAGATTCTGAACTGGTTAATCAGGTAAAAATCTGGTTAACACGAGTGATTTCAAAGACACTTATTTTAGATTTTTATCAGTGTAATTAAGATTAGAATCTAGACCATTATGTTTTGGCGTGTGAATAACACTTTTATTTTAATTGCTTCTTCACTTCTACAAATGATACTTGGATACAAGTGGTTTTGCTTAATAATGGTTCTTTTGTAGCAGTAGAAAATTTACTGTTACAGGAAAAACTGGTCAAAACCAGTAGATTTTGCTGACAAAAGCCTATAATATTTTTAAATTTTAGATTTTGCTGACAAAAGCCTATAATATTATAACATTTCAAATGGTAAGATTAACAAATTTGGAATAAAAATGCTTGAAATAGTCCCACAGCATATAATAGACATTTTGAATTATAATGGTAAGCGGCAGGAGTCTTTTATATGCCCCATCACCTAATGGTGCATATAATCCAGTATCAGTATAATTGCTAATGAAACAAGACATTTTTACAGAGGCTTGTGTCACCATTGCACCTATGCTTAAATACTTAGTAGCGCTGTAGTAAGTCACTTAAAATAGTTAATGGATGTTCAAAGCCATTATTTAAGTATAGAGTTTAAGAGGCTACTGGATATCTCATGTTTTGTTCTTCATACAGCAATCCAACAATTTTACAGGAGTAAGAGCAGAAAACTCAAGACCATCATAAACTATAAATAATTCCATTAGCATAAAGGGAAGTAAACTCTATAAACTGGGCTGACATCAGAATCATGCCCCTGGTAGCTTCCATGATAAGACTGTAATTCAGTTTTACATGTTATGAAAGACGAGATTATAAATAGGAGGAGATTTGAGATGGAAAAGAATGAGAGGATCACGCGTTTCGGGAACAGAAGAAACTTGTTTGAATAATGTAATGGAATTTTATTTAACAAAGCTTTAATTTGGAGGAAGTTTGACTGTAGTTGTAGAGAGGCATTAAATTGAGAAGATAGTTTAGTTTAGCAGTGGAATCATTGTTTACCAGGCAGCACGGAAGAAAATAAAGAAAGAAATTAATGATGACGTTGCAGAGTAATGTGGTAAGGGAGTACTTAATTTCAGAGAAAAGAAACGTATAGTAGAATGTTTCAGTTGTAACAGTTACATAAATCTCTCTTTTTTTTTAATCTTTTCCTCTAAAAGCTTTTTATTATTCCTAAAGTACTGATTTTTTCTTTCTTCTCAAACAGTATGAAAATCAGGCTCTTCTTTTTGGAAAATGGGGTACCTCAGGACTTGTTGGTCGCCACAAGTTTTCCGATGTCACAGGAAAAATCAAACTGAAAAGAGAGTACTTTCTACCCCCAAAGGGCTGGGAGTGGGAAGGAGAATGGATGGTTGATCCTGAAAGAAGGTCAGATTCTTTTTAATTTGATGCAGGCAGGAATAAAGGAGTTTAATCTCAGAGTGTAGAGTAAAAACTCCCCTCTGTTTTCTTGGCTGATAAAGAGATTTTAAGCTGAACTTTCTAGCACAGCAAAAGCCAGCCAATAGTCAAAGCTAGTTAATAACACTAAAATTAACATTACCTTTTTTAAAAAGTAAAATAAAACATACAACAGAAAGAATGCATCCATTTCCTAGGAACCAGCTTACGGTTTAGAAGTCCCCATGTGATGATGGGCATATTGCTTATATCCTCTGTGTCCAAGTGCCTCATCTTTAAAAAAGGGATAATAATAGTTTTCCTTTCCTAGAAAGCTACTGTGAGGATCACTTGTGTCTATGTGAGGTTCTCAGATCCTGCTATGATTGTTTCAGACAAGACCCTTAGATAGCTAGATCTTCCATAGATAGAAACTTAACCCTGACATCCAGTATAAATCTGCAGTTCATGTTGTATCAACACCATTACAGCATTTGCACGATCGTTTGCATACAGTGGATGGGTTTTTGTGCTTATTTCACTAAATGTTGAGAAATTCTATTGCCCTCATTAAACAACTGTCACAGGTTATTTCTCAAACTGACTCAAGGCAGGGGTTGTTTTCAGAGCCTAAGGTTGTGGTGCCATATGACAGTTCCTCCGCTGGCAGACTGAATTCATGAGGTGTCAATCCTCCCCCAGCTCTAGCAGGTTCAGGCTTGCTCTGTCAGAGGTTTTCAACTCCTGAGTTGTGCCAGTTCAGCTATTTGTGTTGCCGCACTTTAAACCAGAGTGGGTAAATTATTTGTTTCATAAACAAAAGCCAGCATGAGAAAGAGATGATTTTCTTTTTTCTTAAAAGAAAAGGTTCAGCCCGTTTTAAATTATTGTGTTCTGATGGTAAAAAAAATACAGGACTGTTGCTATAGAAAAACTGTGCGGGAAAAATATGTGCTATTATTTGATCCATTTTAAAATCATATCAGTTTATAGGTATGAATGGATGGATTTATTTTCATATTCTATGAATACTTTTATTTCAATGAATCTGACATGAAGAAAAGCAGTAACAGACATGGAGATATTTTCTCAGATAATGGAAAAAAACCCTACTGTTAAAATGCATGAGCATGTTTATGCCTTGCATCTGCTTTTATTGGAAAATATTCTGCATGGCTTTATTTGACCAGCAGATGGCATTTTAGAACATACTTTAATGCTTTCTGAATCACAGTTACTCACAAGTGTAAATCAAGGGTATTTTGTCTGATTTAATGTTCTCTTATTTCTTTTACTTGCAATTTAGAAAAATATTAGCCAACTGATTACTTGCCTTGTCAACAGCATGAAGGGGAACAAAATTAAGTACATTGCCAAATTTTAGTGCATAGCTAGATATGTAAAAATTAGAGGTGCATATAACTGTCATGTTCAGTCTGGGTTTTCCTACACTTAAATATATGATGTTTTTTGTTTTTCCAAGAGGGAAGTGTTGAAAACAGATCCTGAATAACACAGCAGTTAAAACACTCCTGCTAGTCACTCATTCTTATGACTAATGTTCCTCCTATTACTTACTACTACTGGAGTTGCTTCAGTTTTAGAAAGAGACTCTAAGGAAATAAGTATCTATATGAGGGCTACACTGTACTCTATGAATAAATAGACCTTCACAAAGATGGACAATCCAGAATTCCAGTACGTGTGCACATCTGTACGTTGTTTCTATATATTCTCTGTAGTTAACTAAAATACATTTGGTTTAGTATTATATTTGCATTGGACTTGCAGTTTGTTGACTGAAGCTGATGCTGGTCATACTGAGTTTACTGATGAAGTATATGAAAATGAGAGTCGCTATCCTGGAGGGGAATGGAAGGCAGCTGAAGAGAGTTACACAGATGTGGTGAGACATATTTTTCACTGGATAAGTAAAGGTTTAAGAGAAGGAGTTCTAGGATTTGCTACACAGTGTATTTCATCTATTAAAACACAGAACTGTTATGTTTTCCCTACATAAAAGAATGGAGAAAAAGCTCCACCACCACGTGAGTTCACGTGTCCTCTTGGATGGATGTGGGAAGATGATGCTTGGAAATCCGATTTAAATCGAGCAGTGGATGAGCACGGTAATGTTTACTGTTTATCTGCTGATTATTAGGACAATCTGTCATAGTCTATACTGAAGGAGGATGCATGTCAAGACTGTAGCAATGTCCTGAGCACGATGGTTGCCCTATGGAAAAATGTCAAGGAAATATTTGGATAACAGTTGCTTAAGGAATCAGATAAAAAGACATTGAGAAAGTGTTCACTGTCTGCATCTGTTTCTGTTTCCATTTTAATCACTGTTCCATCAAACTCACTGTTCTCATTAAGCCTTTCTTGGATCAAAAGGGACCAGTATTTTGAACAGTATCTGTAATAAATGCATTTATAAGTGCCTACTAGAGAGAGAATCACATAATCTAAGAAGCTGTACATCGGTCTCAACTGCAGCAGCAGATGACAATTTTGAGCCAAAAGCTTTGACAAATTAAAAAAAACGAAGGCTAATGCAAACAACAATCTACTAACATGAGAAGTTCCAGTTGGGAAAACTGTATGTATAAACAGTGTGCTTGGAAATAGAACCCGTCCTTGTTTGAAATAAGTTTCGAACACTTTTTTCCCAGTCCAGTGTTAATGCAGTCCAATGGTTAGTATCGGGCCTGTAAGATGTGGATTAGTAGCAGTAATGGAGGTTTTTTTTAGAGAAGTCAGAAGCTTAAGTTGAGACATGAAGCCTCTTAATTGCACCAAGAATATGTGGCAAAGCCAGGTTTGGTTCTATCTGGTAATTTAACTGGGAGCCTTTAGCCAGGGGATGACTCACCAAGCAATGCTAAGAGGTGAATCAGATGGTCTGGGGACCAAAGGAAGTCAGGAACCTGTTTGTGTTGGTCACACACCACACAAGTGTGCGAAAGATTCCTATATTCTTGAGAGCAGAGTAACTGCACTGAATTTGTGTGGGAAGGGAGCCATGCAAGACTGATCAGGATGAAATCTCAACAGTATGCAGCTGATCATTAGGCAATTCTGAAATGAAAGAGACTTCAAACTTTTTCTGTGAAGAATCTGATGCTGCTAGACAGAGTTTTTCAGATTAGATTTACTACTAACCTGATCAGGTTAGAAAATCCTAAGCGCATAGAGCCACCATTTTTCCTGGAGTTGCTTTGACTTTTATATGCTTGTTACTTACACTAAATTAAAACTGTTACCGGCTTAGAAAGTTGTGATATAAACAACCTCATGTAAGACCATAATTTGGATTCTAAAGCAATAGGAAAAAGCAGTCAATCTCTCATAGCAAAGTATTTACAGGACATTGATTTGATGGTTCGAAAACAAAATGAATAATAAAAACAAAAGGGAAGGTCGTAGAAGATTCTGGGAAGCCCAGAATTTTGCAAAACTATCATGAATTTTAATTTGTTCTAAAATAGCTGCAAACTCTCAAATAGTTACTGCTTTTAAATCTAAGTGAAATAAATAGCTATTTTAGTAGAAAAAAAGATTTTATTTATCTTAAAGAGTACTGATACCTGTCTTAACTGGAACCTCTGGTAGGAGTCTGCAGCAACTTTTTAATAAGAGATCAATCTAAATAAAAGTCTGAGTCCTAGATACCTGACAATGTAATTATAATATGTAGAGCCAGAATACAGTAACAGGTTTACCAATTCTTAAAGTTTCATGATCAGAGTTCAAATAGTTGGTGTTCCTTTAAAAGCCAAGCTGCTAGAGTTGCAAGAGTACACAGGACGTTCCACTCTTATTTAAAATTAAGGATGAGTTTTCCCTGTGGTGAAGTATAAAAATGTGGTATCAATACACCTAACATTTGAAAAAACAAGAATGCAAAGAAAAGAACTTAAAACGTATTGTATATGTTTTAATGTTGAGATTTTTATTGTCATATATAGTATAACATAGCATCATCATAAAATGTCATCAGTTGCCCCCTAGCTATCGGACATTTAGGATTTGCAATATCAAATAGTCTTGTGTGATTAACTTCATCCTCTGTAGATACAATAGCTCTATTTCCCATGCCTTTCTTCTTTGTATCTTGCTTGTGTTTCTGGAAATATACCAACTAATCAATTCTGTTTTAGGATGGGAATATGGAATTACTATTCCTCCAGACACTAAACCAAAGTCATGGGTTGCTGCAGAGAAAATGTACCATACACATCGACGACGAAGACTGGTGCGGAAACGTAAGAGGGATCCAGCTCAAGCAGTAACAGCCGGAAGGGTAAGCAGAAGACAGATGCAGTCAGAGACTTGCACATTGTAACAGTTTGAGTTTCTTTTTTTTTAAAAAATCCCCATGAGATTACTCGTTTCCTGAATAAAGAAAAAATTTAATACCAAACAAAAAACCCTAGAACAAACGTGTATGTTTTCATTATATTCCTTTTCTTTGTCTTTTTGTAAATTGATGTTCCCAGCTTTGGTTTATGAGGGGATTATTATGCCTGCCAGAGCAAGTGCCGATTTTTTTCATTACATTTGTACAACACTGTGGATAACAAGGATTTATATCTTTCAGGGAACGTCATCATATGAAGATCAAGAAGGATGGGAATACGCTTCCTTGATTGGCTGGAAATTTCACTGGAAACAACGCAGTTCTGATACTTTCCGTCGAAGACGATGGAGACGAAAAATGGCTCCCTCAGAGACACATGGTGCAGCAGCTATCTTTAAACTTGAAGGTGCTTTGGTAAGGGACAGAGTATCAAAAAAGTCTTTAAGAGTTCAATCTGTTAATTTACAGTAAATAAACAATTAAGTATATCAGCTATTTTAGTCCCTGAACTGTTAGATTGATATATAACTGAGGAACTAATACAGTTTCTATTTAAATTGTTTAAAGTCTGAAAGGGACCATTAAAGTCGGAGTAGAGACTCTTGCGTAACATGCTTATTACTTTATTTTTCAAATTATTTTTATTATTGCATTATGTGACATTTAGAGCAAAAGGCCAAAGTACTAGATGAGCCTTCTGTAAGTAAAGTGAAAAGATAGCTCAAGCTTTTCATGCACATAAATTACATGTATTAACATCAGCACAAGAAACAACAGGCACTGAAATAGCCACCCCTGATTAATATTTGCCTATATAAACAACCAAACACAAGACAGGATAGCAAAGTGTTGGAGAAGCCAGAATGTCATACGTCACAAATAGATCATCAGAATGTAATTATTCCTCAAGTTTTCAGGTTAACACAGCTTCATAGATAAGCTGTTTTTACCAAAATACAAACTGGAGCAAATAATGTGAGAAGGCTACTTTGTTTTTCTAAAACAATGATTCTGAGTCTGATTGTATAGCATTAACAAAAGTTTGCGCTTTTTTCTTGGTTTGTTTCTCTTTTTTGCACCAAATGTCGACCCATGATTCATTGATAGCATTTTCTTTCTCCACTTAATTTGGTTCCACAGAGTTTAAAAATTCCTGTTTCAGTTTCTCTTCTGACTATACTTCCTGGGCTATTGCTAGGATAAAGCCTTAGAGCAGTTCTCTGCAACAGCGCAGTGCAGAAGAACTGCAACCTCTCCTTCAGTAAGAGCTGATAGGTAGCTAGTGTATCTCCAGAAATAAGACTTTCTGGAAAGAAAGATGAAATGACTGGATCCGATTTCTGCACAGCTTCAATGGCAACAAGAAATGACCTTCGGACATGAGTAAACATCTTTTAAAGTACATTTACTCAGCAAAGTAATTTTCTCCTTGTCCTGGAGGAGAGATTGAAACCCACACACAGTCCGCTTTTATCAGGTTCCTTCTATGTTTTTAAATACGCAGTAACTTTTTTTCTATATGTAACTTCAGGGAGCAGACACTAGTGTCGATGACGGAGAAGGGAAGAGTTCAGACAAAACCAAGGAGTCCACTACGAAGGTGTTTGGTGCCAATACACCACTTGTTTCCTGCTACTTTGACAGTAGGTTCTTTAACAACTCCTTTCTTATAAATCATGTCTGTGTCTCCCTGGTCTCAAACAGAATCATAATTCTTTGTGTTTTACATCTAGGTTTATATACCTTCTGTTATAATTACTATCTGATCCTTGATTGGGCCCTATTTAGGCTACTAAAAGAAAAATTATAGTTAGTCATTTCGATATTTCAGTCCACTGTCATGCAGACATTTTTAAAACCTATATGGGACAGGAATTCTAAAGCTAACTATTGCAGCACCTGAATTTTAGGCTGTCTTAAATGATGCATTTTTAGCATTAGGGTCCCTCCATAACAATGCAGGGAGCTAAGCCAGCAGAGATGTATGTAGAGTTAATTTTTTGCTGGTTTAGCTCACTTAACCAGCTCAATGCAGGGTCAGACAAATTCCTGACCCAGAGGAAGCAGTAAGACCATGTAGTTGAGTTGGCAATGTGAACAAAACTGTAACTTCGCCAACCTGCATTGGGTTTAAATGCCTTGGAATCACTGTAATGGGATTCACAGAAGCAGGGACACCAAGATGAGAGCCACCAGTGTTAGTTAATAGGAATAGAGGCCAATCCCATCCACTCCTAAGACTCAAAATCCTTTTTGAGGATCTCTGACTGGAACACTTGTCTTTATTTGGACTCTACAGAACTTCATCTCCCTGCTGGGAACAGGTGCCTAAATCTTAAATCTTGGCTTTCAAGAAGCTTAGGAAGATTATTGCGATTTCTTTTAAATAATGACCACAATAGGAGGAAAATGGCACCTTTTCCTGCAGAGTTCAGAGGTTTCAGCTCATTGAGGCTATGAGTGGCTCAGATTTTTCCAAGGGCTGAAAGGGTTAGAGCTGACATCTTTTAAAGAAAAGCTGTAGTAACTTAGCCACATGCTGTCCTGGGTTTGGGCTGCTCTCACATCTTCCTTTTAAGCTATTCTACCTTGCCTGAAGAGATTTTTTTTTTCCCCCCCCCAATCTTTTAGCCAAAGAGACAGTTGCAATTGGAATAATTTTCTAGAGCTAATAGCTAAAAGTGTGAAACTCCCAGGTTCCTGCAAATGCTGTCATGAATACTTAAATTAAGCACAGGAATGCCCAGTTCTTGATTCTCTTTGGAGGAGCTAGATTATCACACCATTTCAAACAGGAATTTTTTAATAGAAGGATTTTTAGATGATCATACAGTGAAAAAAGCCCAAATAGCAATCGTGGGTTTTTTTTCATTTCTGCTTTAAGTTGTGTTGGAACAAATGGTCTCAGGTGCTAGCTCGTTGGTATTAGTACACTTGTCACTAGACAAGAAAAGCAGAAATGTTATTACAGAGCTTGTGCTTGAGTTAAAATGTGTAAGACATTTTATAAATTCAAAATATCTTCATTACAGAAAAGAAGCCTGTATAATGCAGTTGAACTCTTTTCATTTATTTGATACAGGAGTATATACTTACCACCTTCGCTGTTACGTCTACCAGGCAAGAAATCTCATGGCTTTAGACAAAGACAGTTTTTCAGGTACGGAAAAATCCTGCTAATGGTACAGAAAACCCACTTCTGCAATGAACTAGTAACTTGATTTAGCTATAGAGTATCTTAAATCCTTAAGGTCTGTACATAGGTCCCAGCTACTGAAACTACGCCATAAAGGAAGTCTCAGCTTCATTACATATGATCCAAATTTGGTTAGTACTGCCCCAGAAGCTGCCAAAAAAGAAGTGCTCTGAATGTGCAGCACCTCCTGCTGCCAATGAATTCTCAGTGAGGGAATGGGAATTCAAATAAGGTCTGAATTTTCCATGAGCAATCCCTCCCTATGCCTTATCTTCTCCTAACCAAAGACTACATACGGTTCCTAAGCTGTCCTGCAGGAAGTGTGCACAAAAGCAAGGATGAAGAAAGCTGGATGGCTGTTACGTCACCAACTGCCTCTGAGTGTTCAGTATTTTATATTAATTCATTACTGAGATGAACTTGTAAACTACACTGTGCCTTACTAATAAGCATGGCTTTTGTTTGTTTATACAAGTGTACCTGTTGCCCTTTTATTTCCAGCTCTTAGGTATTCCAACAGTGTTGTATCCATTTGGCATCTTTGTAGTCAAGCTAATTCAATACTCAGGTTATCAAGTATTTAATTTTTGCTAATTAGAATTAAAATTCCACTGGAAAGTCAGAGAGCAAATTGAAATTAGATTCTGTAAGAATATGACTTTACACTCATTAAATAAGTTCAGCCAAAGATAAAGATGAAATGGGCAGCCTAGAATTTTCTTTCCCCGTCAATCTCCATTTGCATCCTTCTTTTTCTCCCTGTTTTAATTAATAATTGAGTAAGTGTAATGCATTTGTTAATTTGTTACAGAAGATACAGAGCTATAGATATTTTAGTGCTGTTTTCTGAAATGAGGGGGGTTTTGTACAGCTGCCTGTGTGTATTTGGTCTTCCTTCAATATGCAGCACTTAAAAGCAATACAAAGAAACAGTAATAAATGCCTCTAATTTGTGTATGTAGAATTCAGGATAGGTACCTCAGATGCAGTTACACGTAAACTAGCACATCTACATTTTATTTTCCTCTAAAACTAGTTTGAAGAGTCAGCCAAATTTTGTAAAACTCTGATCAGGTACCTAGCCAGAAGCTGTTGAAATTGACCTAAAGATAACCTTTAAAATAGCCTCTAGTCCTTAGTAATTGCAATTTGTACAGGAAACGTTAATGACCATCATCAGATACCTTCTACAGAGCTCTTGATGATTTAAAGACCTGCCAAACACTGGGCCCAGACCACTTTAATCATTCAGCTGTTTCACAAGAAGAGGTTGCTATAAATAAGCATGTTTGAAACCAAAGCTTGATCTGAGCAATATAGCCTGGGAGAACCTGTTGTTTGGCAACTAGTCAGAACTAGAGTTATTTCTTTGTATTATTTATGAGGCTGTACAGTTGTATATCAATGGAGACAACAAAAAAAAGCTTCTATGGACAATATTTAAGAGGAGATTAGCATAGCCAATGTTTCATTTTAGTTTTCAATTCTCTTTCTGATTTGCAAGATGTTTTATCATTTCAATTATTACTCTGTTAATGAGGACTTGTATAAAGGAAGCTGTTTAGTAAGAAAATGGAATTTGCTCTATTAAATGTAAATTATGTGTATGTGTGGGCTTTAGTTTTACATAGAATGGCTTATAGAACTGATAATGACAGAAGAAAAATAGCATCCTGTATTTGATAAACATTGTGCTTGTGTGCCTTACGGCTTGATGGTGTTTTGTTTGTCTGTAACTCTGTGCTTTTAATCTTTGTATGATATTTAGATCCGTATGCTCATGTTTCTTTCCTCCATCAAAGCAAAACAACTGAGATCATTCATTCAACTCTAAATCCTACATGGGACCAAACTCTCATCTTTAATGAAATTGAGATCTATGGGGACCCACAGACAGTAGCCCAAAACCCACCTAATGTTGTTATTGAACTTTTTGACAGTGACCAAGTGGTAGGTGAATGCATTTTACCCTGTTTGCTTTTTTATTTATTTGTATTAATTGAGAATTAAATTAATGGCTATGATTGCTATTTTTGGTTGCAGGGTAAAGATGAATTCCTTGGAAGAAGTGGTTGTTCCCCCATGGTCAAGTTAATCCCAGAAGAGGACATCACACCAAAACTGCTCTGGTATCCTGTAACAAATAATGGCAAAGCTAGTGGAGACATTCTTTTTGCTGCAGAACTTATTTTGAGGGACAAGGTATATATTTCTTACATATTTTTTGTGTGTGTATAATATAATATGATATATTATATAGCCTTTCACAGTGAGTCATAATGTGAAGAACTGTCTTAATGCTTGCAAGGTATTTCATTAAGGAAGATGAGAGAAACTAATACTCATGTTTGTGTCTTAATAGGGTGGCGCCAACCTTCCAATTCTTCCATCACAAAGAGCACCAAAGCTTTACATGGTACCTCAAGGAATCAGACCAGTAGTTCAACTCACTGCTGTTGAGGTATGGTTTATTCTTAAACTAACTGAACACAAGTACAGTCATCTCATCCTCTAGAGAGTAAGTTTGTGTATTTGCTTTAAGAAAAAAATACTTCATAGTGAGAAATACGGGAGATTTTTTTCTTTAAATGTTTTTGAGTTTCATTCTTTCCATTAACTTTCCTGGAACAACCACCTTGAAATATTTTGCCAGTCACATTTTATTATTGAAAAGACTTCATTTCTTCTTTCCTACTTTTTGAGTATCATATAAAGCATATTGATATCTCTCCCACTTTTTCTTATATTGGATTTTATTTTACAGATTCTGGCTTGGGGGTTGCGGAACATGAAAAACTACCAGCTGGCACCTGTTATGTCTCCGAGTCTCATTGTGGAATGTGGGGGTGAAATGGTGGAATCTGTGGTGATCAAAAACCTCAAAAAGACACCAAATTTTCCATCTTCTGTTCTCTTCATGAAAGTTGTACGTTGCAAAAAACTATATACCAGCTATCTATAGTAAAGTCAGTTATCCCATACTTTTAAAGGTCAAGGATTTGTTATGGAAGAATGAACAGAAAAACTTGCACATCCTTTTTTGACTTAACCTAAGCAATTTACTGAGCCTGAAAATTCTAATAAAGATCATGTAAACATGTCTGTACAGTCATTGACCAATTATACAATTTTATATGCACAATCCAGTGCAGTGTAGATATATTTATTTGAAAAGGCATCCATTTACCTGTAGATGTGTGGCTACTTTCCTACTGCTAGGATGGGAGCTGTGCAAGAGTCAAGAAAATTCAAGATTTGAGGCAATTAAAATTATTCTTACTGACTTTTATTGAATCATAATATAAGGTTAGAAATTTTCATTTGTCATACAGCCATAGAACATAGTAGTTCAGTATTAAATAAATGAAGTAACAGCTCTAATTTAGGAGGGAAATCTTTATTCTTCATTTTCCGTCTGCTTGCATTGTAATCAAACTCTAACCTTTCATTTTTAGCTTTTGCCAAAAGAGGAGTTATACAGTCCATCTCTTGTTATTAAAGTGATAGACCACAGACCATTTGGACGGAAGCCGATCGTGGGACAGTGTACTATTGATTTACTGGAAAGCTTTCGCTGTGACCCCTACACTACTAAAGAAGACATTGCACCACAACTGAAAGGTAGACAGCTGGAAAATGAAAAGTTCTACTTTCTTATGAGATGCTAGAATAACCTATCTTCAATGTTTACTCTGCATACTGTACTGAAGAATAGCCATCTCGTGTTGTGTACTTATTTGGAGATAATGTGATCTGAAAGAAAAAAAAAAATCTAAGAGTATTAATTAGTGCAATATTCTGTGGAGCATAAGAGGACAGAGTGCAAAGGCAAGTCCACTCAGACTTAGTGTACTGGTTCCCTGAAGTTCCTCTTTAGTATCAACTTGGAATTTAACTACCTGCAGATTACCCTTGCACTAAGTACCAAAGTAATGATCCAGTATTCTAGCAAGAATGCTCTGAACACAATGCTGACATTTTCCGCTATATTTTTTCCAAGTTTCACTCTTTTTTAATTCTATATATTTGAGAAATGCTTGCGTATCCTGCACAAAAATATATTGTGTATTTTTAGCAAAAATGGCAACTAATTGCTTTCTTTAGAGGATCAAACATACAGCCAGTTATTTTACACCTTCTATAACTGTCTGGATTTCAAATCTGATGAAAATGTTTAGTAAGATATTTTTCCTACACCATGTTGCCTTAATAAAAATCTTTGGCTTACAGTTAGTCTACTCTCTGCTGCACCACGCCAGGATACAGTAATTGAAATGGAAGACACACAGCCACTGCTAGCAGCTCAGGTAATCTTTGAAATTTGATGCTTGACTTTCTTCTTCAGATCTGTGATTTCTGAGAAACTATCTAGACAGCAAAATTGTCAGAAACATATGCAACCTTCTGGAAAGCCAGATGGAACAAAGTTACTTTATGACAGGAAAGCAAAGGAAGTATGTTAATCATTTTAACCTCTGTTTTCATATAGTAAACATCAAACTATAGCTTTTTGTGCATGGAAAGTTCACCCAGTAGCTTAAGAATGAATTCAATTGTTCAATAGACACTGAAAGTATATGATAGACCATTACCCAGTTGTCCACTGGTGATGGTTAGAGCAGCCTGATCTTGCACAGACTGAGCAGTTCTAAATAAAGGAGCTAGAAGTAGGTGTATGCTTTAGTGGGGACAGAATCAAAGCCATGGTAACGCAGACCTTCAGGTGTTCATTTTATCACAGTCATGGCTTTGCCTCTCTTACCATGAAGTCATCCAAAACTGATACCACTGAAACAATTTTTTCTGCACTAAGACTTCCTTTCTTTTCTGTTGTGCCTTGTGAATCTCTCTACTGCTCTGATTCTTTCAGGACCATCACGATACAATTTTACTTTCCAGGTAAAAAATAATTCAGCTTGCAGAATTTTACTCTTGAGTTGAAACATGAGTGAAGACAAATTCCAGACAGTACATTTTCAAGAAAAAATTTTCAATTATTTTAGGACTGTAAAATGTTCCCCTTACACAGAGGTGTTTTCATAAATTTCTTATGGCCTTTTATTTTAAAGGAAGCACAAAAGTTAGGCCCTTTAATATAGTAATTTTGCAGGTTCTTAATCCACAACTTTGATTTTTCAAAAAATGCAGAATTTTTTGTTACAGAGGTCCCAAAGGAAATACTACTGAATTTAAACTTGTGAACTCTCACTGCTATTTGAGTATGTTATTGATTGCATTGGTCTTCCTTCATTTCTTCTTCTGTATCTTAATGTTATGATATTCAGACTCTAATTTAAGTATCTCGTAGACCATGTTCTTGTATTTACTTTCATCATACATATAAATTGTCCTTAATATTTAATTTAGAACAGCCTCTAACTTTTATCTTTATCAGAATTAGGCCTTCTGTTCTAATATGAATGCTTTATAGCTGGTACAGAGCATTTTTATTTCCTTTAAAAATTTTAAGAAAAGAGATTAAAAAAATAAAGAAAACTTAGCACTTTGAACTCACTGGCAAAATTGATTGAATTCATGTAGTTGAATTCAACTATAAGAGGGAAAATTTTAAATGCTACATAAGGTGAAACACAATTTCTTTTACAGTTTGATATCACCCGAGCCAAATATATTATAACACTAGATACAGTGATAGCATCCATATGAGAGAAGAAAGAATATTCAAAACAATTAAAATTTAAATAAGTACAACTGTGGAAAGTGTAAGTGATATGCAGACAACACCCTGAGGACACAAAATGCCAAAATTTTATCAATTACATTCCAATTTCCAGTGTTTAAGCAGTATGTCAACAGCACTCAGCAAAATGGCTTCTCCAACAACAGTGCATGTATGTATGTACCGAGCTAATGCATGGAGATGACCAGAACAGGGTCAGATGGGGGAAGAATGTCAATGTGATGTGGTCATGAGGCTGTACTTCTCTTGGCAATTATTCCATAGAGAGATTTTGGAGGAGATGATGCTCTTAAGTCTAGTATGATTAGTTACAAATATTAAGGTATCCTTCTTCTGAAAGTCTTACTATGTGTGTACAATATGTATGAACTATTACGCAGAAAAAGTTTTTGTCAGCTTATTTGGAATCTATGTACTAAAAGTACCACAATCAACAGGAATTATTTAATCACACTATTCATATTTAAACTTTGTTTAGAAGTCTACTTTCTGGAGAATGAAATAAGCCTACAGTAAATAAAATTCTAACTCTAACTTCTCTAGGGATCCACTGTATCTCCTAATTTTTTTTTCTTAAGTTCAAGATGTTCAAAAAGCTAATAGTTCAGTGTTTGTCTTGAAAAGTTCATGTATAACAATCTACAGTGAAGTCACTGGGTACATAAAAAAAAGGACAGTCACAGTTACATGATCTTTACCATGTGAATATTTCACTCCAAAATCTCAAATTTATCATATGGCATTTTATTCTGTGTTTTGGCATTCTGTGAGCACATCCTGCTTACCAGTTTTAGTAACAATAATACCCAAATATTGAAGACTCATTATTTGCTTTGGGAATTTCTAAAGACGGTCTTAAGGTTTTGATCTATTTTTTTCTTAATCTCTTCTTCACAAAGCTACCAAGTGCATTATTTAAAGAGACATTTGAAGGTATATCAGGGGAAAAAAAAACAACAAACCCACAAACCCTAATTTAAATGGTTCCAACATTATGCTTTGATGAAAGATTCAGAATTCTACACAATATATTTTGTGAAAAGGCTTTAAATTGGGAGTTTAAATTACTATTGCATAATTATGCAAGCTACCCTTCATGTTGTCAACATTACCAGTGTTTAAACCAAGTCAAATTTAAATACGGCAAAGTATTCAAAATTACCTCATGAATTCTGCCTGTAAGTTTTGCGAATCACTAATGATATGGTTTCTGAGAATAATTCACTCCAATTGTCTTTAGAAAATCTGAGAGTCTCATGCAAATAGGAAAAAATTATGCTGTATTTCTGATTTGAAGTTAGACAAGACTACTAAAATACAGTAGACTGGAACATCCCAGCAAGATAATTACTTACAGAATAAATGGGAGTAAATGAGTACGATATACCAGAGTGATGTCCTGACCTACTGATGCATTTGGCTTGTATTCATAAAATGTTTTGCATATTTCTTCTGCTTTGCACAAAAATCTATGGATTATGCCTTTAAATTAAAACACAAGGTATAATATAAAAACACTAGCACAAATCACACTTGCTAATCATGGCCTCCAAATGGGATGCATGATGCTTGCTGTTAATGGACTATCGGGTCATAATTACAGTATCTGTGATTTAACATGTGAAGCATTTTGGATTGTGCAGATTGTTATTACACTTATACGGATGAATCTATAAACACATATACTGGTTTTTACTGTACTTTATAATTCTTAACATTTTTTTTTCAGACTCCTGAAAATCCACAGCCTGTAAACAATTGAAAAATGATAGTAGAAGGAAAAGGGAAAAGGCTGTTGAGCATTAGCAAATTGTTTTATAAAGAAGTAAATATTCAAAAAGGGCAAAAAATCACTTGAATTTTATGTATGTGAAATTTGTTTGGAAAAGAATCTGTGGAATAGATTCAGTTTTGTAAGTGCTCTTAAAAACATTTTTCATCTGAAATAAATCAGATCCAGTGCTCTCTGCAACCACACATGAAAGCAGGGAATGATGCTACTGTGGAAATCAATAAATAGAATCCAGATTGTAACACTGCAATGATACAATAAGGAAACCAAGTTTCTCTCAGTTTTGCTCTGTTATGTGAAGATCAAAGCACAGGGTGGTAATGTCTTATGGTCCTGAAAACTTGCTTTTTAAAATTTTTATATATATACTCCAGTTTAATATCTAGGACATACTGACAGCAGCAAAAAAAAAAAAAGTTAAACACATGGTGTCTTAATATTCTTCAAAAGTATTTATAAATTATTGATGTTAGTAACTTACTTTACATACATACTGCATACAAACCCCTAAACTTTTAAATCCTATTTAACTGTATAAAATTCTACAAATCATATCCTTACCATTGTTTTTATTTTGCTCTTTTTTATGAATTGATCCTCATGAGCAGCTTACGGAAAAGGTAATGTATACTGCTTTTAAAAATCTACACATTGCTTTCTTGTAAATAAGATCTCCAGCTGAAAATCAGTATATCAATACTGCCTCCTAAATTAGCATTTTAAGCATGTGGATGAGAACAGTAACCTCTGGAAATGTTTGACGTAAAACCTACAATCAACTTGTAAAATGGTGAATTTAGGAAAAATAGGCAAAAATGAAATAATAACCCTTAGACATTAAAAACCCCCAAAACTCACATTTAATGATCTGTATAATACTTTAACACTCTCTTTAAATCCAAACAATCTTAAAAGATTTTTTTCGAATTTACACAGTGAATGAATACTATTCATTCTATTCATTCACAGTGAATGAATACTATTCATTACCAATTGAAGTGTGTTTGAGGGGCAAATAATTATATTATGCATTCCCTATGGATAAATACAGAAAATAGCACTCTGTTGAACAAAGTGATTATCAGACTTAAATAAATAAAAATATAAAAAATCCCCACAGAAATACTTAGTGGAACATATAGATTGCTAGCATCTAGGGTTTCATGAAGCTCATTGAACTATTATTTTTAAGAGGGCAAGACTCACTGCTCCTTCTTTTCAACTGCATTTGGCAAACATTAAGGTAGATCTCCAACTGCAAGATTCTGTCACAATACAGACAATCTCCGCTGGTTTTAATGGAATGATGTATAGTTAGAGCAGTTACAGGTCTGTCCCAGTGTTGTTACATGGCAACAGTTTTGAAATAAATGGGAATGCTGAAAGCAAACTAGCACATTTATCCCTCAGGAAAAAGTTTTCAACATGTTCACTGTAGTTTTTACAGTCACGCAATTCCTGGAATGAATACCAGGTATGATGGCTGTTGACTATCAATGCAGCTGCATTATAGACTAGATACCTAAACCTGGGTAATAAGTTTGAGAGTATAATATCTTTTAGTATGCTTAATTGTTCATTGTTTCTGCTGTACAGCATGATATAAAAGAGGCTTTATCTCTCAATAAAAGACTTTATTTGCTTTTCTTTAAGGAGGAAGAAATTGTTGATTGGTGGAGCAAATTTTATGCTTCAGTAGGAGAAAAAGAAAAATGTGGACAGTATATTAAAAAAGGATATGACACTTTAAAGGTATTGCTCAGGATAAAAGAAATTAACATATCTCAATGTTTGTAGGCCCAAAACCCGGTCAGAGCTGTGCCCTTTGGTTTTTTAAATGCTCTTCAAAATTTAACTGTACATGATTTCCTGTAAAGGTCCATTACTACTTCCTGTGAAGTGAAGGTTTTCAGAAGATATCTTTGCTTCTTTTCTACTTAACTACACTTATTAAGAGATGTATTAAGAGTTTAATCTAACCTTCAGTCAAATAGAATTTTACTCTTGACTTCTCTGGGTGCCAGGCAGATCCTAAACATACATACACATTGAGAAAGTCTGAACACAGAGGATCAGTACTTTTACTGTCTGTTGGTTAAAAGCTGAAGCCAGACCACTTTCATTTCTCATCTAGTACACCTAACAAAGTAAAGATAAGCTTGTGAAATGCTGTTTACTCTGTTTTTAACAAGGCCTAAATGAAGCTTGATAGCATGTTCTCCAAACATTGCATTTGCTTCGACGTAAAAGTAAAAATAGTTCCAAATGCTTTGGTTCCTTAAGATATTCCATCAAACATACAATACACTTTGCAATGCCACAATAGTGGAGCTGATATGTATGATAATTTCTAAACTGCACTTTTTTCATTTTCCTTTTTTTTAAGGTGTACGACTGTGAATTGGAAAAAGTACCTGAATTTAACAGCTTAACAGACTTCTGTGGTACATTTAAACTATACAGAGGCAAATCTGAGGACAGTGATGATCCGTCAGTGGTTGGGGAATTCAAGGTAAATTTCAAATAATGGGCAACAACCAAATGCAGTCTTTTGTATGTAAGTGGTTATCATTTAAGTAAGTCTACATGCAAGCGTTTCGGCCTAAATATGGATGCATGCGTTAATAGGGGCAACAGATGCTCGTAACTACTTAGGTACAGGCCCTTCTTTTTCAAAGAAGGTACAGCTACACATTGCTCACGCTAAATGTGATACATATTAATTTAAAAGAAATATCATTCCTAATGTGATCTTCCCTGGTACCTGTGGAAGAGAACCTTCCCAGACAACCTCTTGAGCAGGGCTAAAGTTTTACCTGCAGGTGTTCTGAACAAAGTACATTTTTAGAATGAATTTGGAAAAGGTATTTTGTACTATATCTGTGACTCCGTCTATGACTTTTAAAGATTAAAATAATGTTAACATTGTATGTTTAAAAAAAAAAACAACCCACAAACCCACAAAAAAACCAAACAAGAAAACCCAAAAAACCAAACATTAAATGATGCTTTTGGAGAGGGAAACAAATATGAAGTATGTGTTACGTGTTCTCAGCTGGAGCAAACCAAGTAATTGTGTTGAAATCAAAAGAGCTATATTGATTTAAATCGGCTAAGGATATAACCTTGCCTTTGTCGTAAGTCTTATCCAAAATCCACTAAAGTACAACAAAAGACTTCTAAGTGACTGTGGATCAAGCTATAAGTTTGCTATTCCTATGTAAAACAGTGTGTATGTGTAGGATAAGTAAGACAAACCTAGCAGAGTCACTTTTCTACATTTATCTTGACTGAGTCTTTATATTATTTTTTAGGGATCCTTTAAAATCTATGCATTACCTGATGATCCCACTATTCCAGCTCCTCCTCGCCAGTTCCGTGAGCTACCAGACAGCGGGCCTCAGGAGTGTATTGTGCGAATTTATATTGTTCGAGCTTTGCAGCTTCAACCCCAGGATAATAATGGGCTGGTGAGACTTTTTGCTTTTGGAATACCTGTGAGCTAACTCTGCTGTAGTGTATTTTAAATAAAGTTAGTTTTGATAACTATTTCTTAACGATATTTTTTTCTTATTTTAAATAGTGCGATCCTTATATAAAAATATCCCTAAGTAAAAAAGTAATTGAAGACAGAGATAATTATGTGCCTAATACTCTCAACCCGATTTTTGGCAGGTAACAAACTTTTTTGTATTTTCAATTTATTGTATTTTAGAATGTTTTCCTATTTTTTAAGATAAACCATTATTTGAAATAGCCAATGCTCTATTCATATTTCTATACTGAGTTAATTGTGAGTAAAGTTGCATAAGGCATTTCCCTTTGAAATCATTGGTCAACACAGGTGTTTGGCTAGTCTATAGATTTTTCGGTACCACACGGGTAAATTGCACAAAGTCAAAGAATGTATATATCTTAAAACCGCCCTGTGTTATGCATACAAGAATAACAAAATATGCTTTTAGAATGTGGGAAAACTCTGAAAACTACTTGGATGTCACAATGAGTAACTGGCTTAACATGTATTCCCAGTACACTGGCCTTTCCTTCAAAGCCTAATGATATCTTTGAAATATATGAATAGAAAAATACTAATTAGGAATGGAGAGATTACATCAACTTTATAATTACTAATGAAATTCTGGGTCTGGTTTGGTGTCCAGAGTTAGAGGTGGATTTTCATAAATTAGAAAGTTAGGAGAGGAGGACTAGAAGGAGTATAAAGAGTTTGGAAAGCATACTTTGCAATGACGTGTTACAGGATTTCAATTGTTCAGATTATGCAAAGAAATAGACGGCAAAGAGACTTGATTACAGGTACAAAGTACCCTCAAAATTCCAAGTTTTTCCAGAATGATTCTGGAAGCCAAAGTTAAAAAGTTAGACTAGAAATAAAACAAACAAACAAAAAAAGATGCAGAGAATAATTAACCATCGGATACTTTACCTGAAGGGTAATGGATTCAGCAGCAGTAGAAACCATGAGGCTGCATATCTTGAAAGTAAATCCAGAGAATTAATTTGAGAAAACTCTACAGTCTGTTTTGTGTAGGACAGCTAGATGACAGAATAATCCCTTCTAGTCATAGAAGCCAAACATTTGGACCGTATTTTTTAAGGCTCTAATTGTGTTTGTATTGTGGTGAAAAAAATTAAGAATTTCTAATCATACAGAAACTATGGATTGAACAACCATCCTTTTTACAGAGTGGCTGGCAGAGCCATACTAGTTTCTTTCTCAGTCCCAATTCAAGCTGCCTCACAGAAAACATCTAAGTAATACATTGTGCAGAAAGGAAGGATGTAATATGTATAGGAGTACAAACGGAATTATTAGTAAGTGCAATTAGAAATTGGAGCATGAATGGTAACTACTGCTAGATTTATCAGCATTGGAAGCATCCCTTTAATATCTTGTAAAGGCTGTTGCTCAAAAATAAACTAAAAAGTGTTTTTTTTAAGTTTAAAAAAAGAGCAATAGTGTTAACTGGACATTTTTATGTTTAGAATGTATGAACTCAGCTGCTTCTTGCCTCAAGAAAAGGATCTGAAAATTTCAGTCTATGACTATGACATACTGACTCGTGATGAAAAAGTGGGTGAAACCACAATTGATCTTGAGAACAGATTCCTTTCTCGTTATGGATCTCACTGTGGCATCCCACAGCAGTATTGCATGTAAGTCATTTTGTCTAATGAAAATTTTTATCTCTTAAGATCTAGTACCCAGTCTCTGTAAAAAATCTGGTCTTCCTTCATCTTAATTGTATGGTTAAAAAATAATGCTATGGCTTCTCATGGGTGTTTGTTGTGTTCACTCTATCATCTGAATTCCAAGTTAAGCTGCAAAGTCTTCAGAAAAGCCTTGACTGACAACCATGATGTCAAACATTTCAATATTCTCTTTATGTGGTAACATGTGTTATTTCTGTCCAGAGAACGCACACTTAACAGAATTTTCTGACCTACTCGAGGAAATAAATATGAAAGCATCTGTTAGCTTAAATTATTTTGATATATAAAGAAAAAAGCAGTCTCTTGGAAGGTAATTGAGCTGTATCAAACTCAAGTGGCCTCAATCTAGGCAGTTACAGTGCTGCCCTTTCTGAATTAGTTTAATAAATACATTTTACATGATGTGTAAATGCCCTGAATGATGAATAATTTTAGGATGTGTTTCTGTTGCTTTCCTAAAAGTTCAGGTGTGAATACCTGGCGTGATCAACTAAAACCAACCCAGTTATTGCAAAATGTAGCCAGGTTTAAAGGCTATGCTCCTCCTGTCCTCTCTGAGAATGGTAGAAAGATTAACTACGGGGGACGAGACTATACTTTGGAGGAAGCTGGTGAGCTTGTTCACTTATATTTCTGTCTTAAATTCATATTGATACAAATATAAAACTTTTCAGTTATTTATGGAAAATTAGAAAAAATCCTTGATTTTTTTTTTAATGTTGAGCAGTTTTCTGCTCAATTTTAAATATCTGGTTTTAAATTTTTTTAAAAGTTCAAATGCAAATTCTGGTTCATGAGCCCCGTTCTTTTTCCACTTCTTTTATTTCAGAAGCTAACAAAATTTTGCATCAGCATCTTGGTCCAGGTGAAGAGCGGCTAGCCCTTCATATCCTCAGAACCCAGGGTTTGGTACCCGAACATGTGGAGACGAGGACCTTATATAGCACCTTCCAGCCCAACATCTCCCAGGTACTATGAACTGGTTTACTTCTGGTTTCTTGAATGCAGAAATGGAGCATTCCTGCATTTATATCATGTTGTCAATAGAGTGGTATTACTCAGGGGAAAAGGGCTACAAAGTAATATTACTTGGCTGAGAAACTAAAGCGGGTTAGTCTGGAAACGTAACAAAATGCTGTTATGTTTTGCCATTAAGACCCCCAAATGACACCTTAAACACTGACAGAGTGGAAATTGGGAAAGATTTATTTATTACTTTGTTACTGAAATAAACTGGAATATGTGTTTAATACCTTACAAACAATAAAGGAGACAGCCTGGCTCCCAGCTACATTCAACAAATGAGACCAAACTTGTCATTTCTCTACAAGGTCCAGAAGTACTAGTTTAAACACGAAGTCTTATATTGGATCTCTCTGGCAGAGAGGAACAAAGGCTAACAGTTGTTTTCTAGCATTTAGTAACTCACCAGTGGTTGTTTTTTTAAGAAAAGTTTTCTGGTTGACGCAGAAACTATCTGCAAAAATAAAGGGGCTTGCATTTGAAATAGAGTATAAAATCTGCAGTGGTTGCCTTACTTCAGAGTCTAGTTAAGGGGACTGATCATCTACACTGTAGGCCACCAGCTGCAAACTATCACCCACATGCATGACACTGTACTTAATACCAACTCTGAGAGAACAGAAACTTGGACCTACAGAATGAGAACTATTTAGGCACCTAACTTGCACTGAATTCACTAGGAATTAACGTCCCTACCATCTTCTGAATTCTTGGCATTGTTCATTTGAAGAAGCTTACATAACATGAGGGATTGGGCTTGCTCCTATCTGAAGTCTGTAGAAGTTCTGACATTGGTAACATGAGTGAGCTCTGCTCTGTGGCTAAAATTAGTACTAAGTATGTCAATAAGCAGTTCCATGGAATCACCATGACAAACCTGTATGCAACAAACAATCCCTCATCCATCTTCTCTACTGCTACAGGGAAAGCTCCAGATGTGGGTTGATGTCTTCCCCAAAAGCTTAGGACCTCCAGGCCCTCCCTTCAACATCACTCCCCGAAAAGCCAAGAAGTGAGTATCCGTATATACTACACACCATCTGGCAGCCCTGACAAAGGCAATTCAATTCTCTTTCCCCAAACATCTTCTCTCTTAGGTATATCTTGCGGGTGATTGTCTGGAACACCAAAGATGTCCTTCTGGATGAAAAGAGCATCACAGGGGAAGAAATGAGTGACATTTACGTGAAGGGGTAGGAGCACCCTGTCATGTAACACTTACAAATGAATGACATTCGGAATGTCCTGGGAATGCCTAGACCGTGGGTTCCAAAGTTGATTTGGTTCAGCCAAGTCAATGCACACTAGAGGCTCTAAAATAGTGCTAACCCCAGAAGTTCAGCTCTTGAGATGGGAAGCAACTGAAAAGATAGTGAGTTAGCTTTGGTGCTGCATAACCTGGATTCTTACTTTTTTACGTTTCCTATTCTTAATGCAAAACATTCAATAGAAATCAAGAGAAATATACTATTAGGCTATCGATCTAATTTCTCCTAAAAAAGAAATTAAAAAAACCCCATCAACAACTCACCACTGATACAGTACTGGTCTTAGCAGATCAGAAATTCAGTTCAGATGTTCCTATTTACAATGCCGAATTGGAACCAAACTGAGAAAGGGTGTGAAAGACTCTCCAGCCCTCTGTGAGCAACTTTTATGGCTTGTTTGCAACCACTTAATGACATGGTTACAGTACAAACAAGCACCAGTGTAGTCCCACTGCAAACACCAGACACACGTCTCTGTATTTTCAGATGGATGCCTGGTAATGAAGAAAATAAGCAGAAAACCGATGTTCACTATCGATCACTGGATGGTGAAGGGAACTTTAACTGGAGATTTGTTTTTCCTTTTGACTATCTCCCAGCAGAGCAACTCTGTGTAGTTTCCAAAAAGGTAAGTATTTCTAAAGATTTCAATACTTAGAATACAGATTGTAATTAGTCTGATAATTTTGTACCTACGTATTGAAAGAGACAGTCTGGCTCAGTTCTGCTTACTTTCCTCAAACTGCTATTGCGAACAGATTCAGTTTTGCCTTTGAGCCAGGAACAACACACTGGCAACAACAGCAGTCTCCGCTTAGCAAGGGCAAGATTAGATCCTTAATACTTCCACCAACCCCAGAATTCACAAGTGCTAACAGACCACAGTTTTGAATTTTCATAAGTAATTTTAAAAAGGTGCTTGGATTTTGTTTTTTAAAATTTTAGGAACATTTTTGGAGTCTTGACAAGACAGAATTCAGAATCCCACCCAAACTGATCATTCAAATATGGGATAATGACAAGTTCTCCTTGGATGACTATCTGGGTAAGGCTTCTGAAAAAAGAATTATTGTTGTCTCAAAGTAAGAGATAAAAATGAACAATTTTAAATTCTCGCATAAGGATTGTGTTTTCAAAGTGAGCCGCTGAGCATGCAAATACACTCCTGCTTTCCCACACAGCACAGGGTTATTTGTGCTCATGAATGAACGAGTGAATATTCACTCAGTAAAGGCCTACTTGCAGGTAAACCAAGACACTTTTGATTCAGGTAAGCCCTATCACAAAGTGCATGAAATGATAACGTGCATGAAACCTTACTTTGCTTCTTTCTTTCAGTAAAATTACTTAAAACAAGAGTACTTAAATTCTAAGTAAGAGTATTGACAAAAGGCTGTAATTTAGGTTAAGCAATCTACTTCACACCATTATTAATTCTACCTCACACCATTATTAATCCCTACTTTTTGTAGAGCTACTGCTCTGCAGAAGATTCTTTGCCCTGTATTAAGACAGCTCCAAAGTCTTTGGCTTACATGCAAACCATATAGGCCTCAAAATCTGAAAACAAATAATTGATTTATAACCATCATTAAAGTCAGCTAAAGCATGCATTTAACTCTCAGAAATTCCATTAGTATTACATTGTTGTATTTGGTTATCTTCTGTTTAGGTGTGTGGAGAAAAAAATCCCCTCTATTAAAAATCAAGTGATCTTGCATTAAAAAAGGGGGAGGAGAGCTTGCTAAGTCCAATTTATCCACACCAGCGCTTTCAACACCAGCAAGATGGGCTTAAACACAGCCTGATGTGTCCCACTTCCCTGCCTCACAACATCCTTAGACAAACTAGAATGTAATGTGTATGTTGATTGTTTTTCCTGTATAACATGCTTAGAGATAGGAAAGGTTGCTGTTGAACCACTATGCTGTACGGTTGGTTGTGTTATGCAGTGTTTATTTTTTTTAATCCATCTCCTAGGCTTTGTGGAACTTGATTTACATAAAACAATCATTCCAGCAAAAGTTCCAGAGAAGTGCAATATAGACATGATTCCAGAATACAAGGCAGGCAGTCCTCAGAAGGCTCCCAGGACCGCCTCTCTCTTTGAACAGAAATCCATGAAAGGATGGTGGCCGTGTTATGTTGAAAAGGATGGCTCCCGTATTTTAGCGGTATGATTATTACTTCTTTAAAAAGTACTTAAAACGCGCTCAGCTTGCTTTTCAAATTATAAAGGAAGACTGTAAAGAGTCCCCCGCTGAGCTGTTAGCTTTCAGTGGATAGACAGAGGAGGAGTAAATAGAACATTCCATGCACAAGTTCAGGAATTTTGCTCCATCAACAATTTCTTGTTTTGAAGTATGAGTTTAATACTTAAATTTATTTATTTTGTTTTTAACTCTGTTTAACTTGAAGGACTCTGGCGCCAGGTTGAGTCATGTTATCTCGCCAAAGCAGCCAAGAGAGTTATTGTGTGAATTAATTTATCATGTTATTGCTTAGGAGAAACACGAGACATCCTAAATGCATTAAAGACTAAAGTTTAAATTCAAAGCATTTTTGTACACAGCAAATATAATTTATATGCTGAGAACCCAGACTAGCTTCGTGATTATGAGGGCAGTCAGAAGACCTAAAGCATTTTAACCTGCTCTATGAAGAATATAAATGCATATTTATCACTTGCTAGAATATTAAGCCTTTCAAGTGTGTCTGCTTCTTCTTTCTGATGTTTTTGCCTTTAAACTTTATTACTGGAATTTAATAAATGAGGAAGAATATTCAGAAACATCTATCAGCCACAGCAATATAGAAAATGAGACGCTTAGTCATTTGGAAAAGATGCAGTCCTTGGGTTGTTCTTGAAAGAAGGGAACTGGTTTTGTTTTGCTAAATGGGAAAAAAACAATGTATAGCTTAAAACAGAACTACAAATGAATTAGCAGAACCATTTTATGTCCTGTGATTTTTTTTTTCTTTTTCTATTTGTCATTCTCTGGTACTGTGTTGTGACAGTGTCATAGTGCAGAAATAAGTGTATTTTGAGAAGGAAATGGAAAACGCACAGATGCACACAATGAGCTGATCCCAAACTCTGCCGTATAAGTACCAAACAAGTACTATTAGTGCTGTTTCAATAAGATGCTTGTCTCGTGCCACATGTTTTCTGAAGGGTAAAGTTGAAATGACATTGGAAGTTGTCAATGAAAAAGAAGCTGACGAAAGGCCAGCTGGTAAAGGAAGAGATGAACCCAACATGAACCCCAAACTAGATCTACCAAAGTAAGATATTTTTTCCCTCACTAGCTTGAGAAATACATAATATCTAGCTACTATGATGTTCTTGACAAAGTCTGCATGCAGCAAAGGATCTATTAGACATCAATTATCCTTTGCAAAACTTCATTTATAAAAGCCAGTCTTGTTTCCTTCTGCAAGCATTAGGATAAAATGCAAGGTGGTTTCAGTATTAATGGCACACGTTTTACTGAAAGTGCTATCTTTCTTACATTACTAAACTATCTGTGTTTTCTTCAGCCTCCAAACCAGAGTGTTTTAATGTGTTATACTCTCACGCTTAAGTGTTCCCTGTTTCTATAGTATGAGTAATATTTGTTTCTTTCAAAATGCAGCCGACCAGATACTTCCTTCCTTTGGTTTACAAATCCCTGCAAGACAATGAAATTTATTGTGTGGCGCAGGTTTAAATGGCTCTTTATAGGCCTTATCATCTTGCTGATTTTACTCTTGTTTGTAGCAGTACTCCTCTATTCATTGCCGGTAAGAATTTTTAAATGTTACTGTTCTTCAGCTGTGGTATGACACTAGCTTATATATGAGTCATCAACAAGATACACTCCTTACTCAGACAGGAGATTCTATCAACTCAGTTTTAGCAGGGAGATAGGGATTATATCCTTATAGCTATAAACAATTTCAACTTATTTTTATTGAGAAACAATTAAAATTTATGTTAAAACTAACTTATTAACACTTCTAAAGCACTCATTTGCTCCATCTTTAGTTAATAACCTACACCATTAAAAATAAAATAGTTATGGTCTAGAGCCTGGATTTCAGTCTACTTTAATCTGAAATATCATACTCATTTTTACTGTACTTTAACTGAAATTACCATACCCTGAATACATTCTGATCCATTTTAATATCTTAAATGTCTTTTACAAAACTACACTGAAGTATTTTGTGTACATCTTTTTAAGTCCTTTGTTTCTTCCCTCCTCCCCCAACAGAACTATTTGTCAATGAAGATTGTGAAACCAATTTAAAGAAGAGTTTTTTACCTCATCTTTTTAAATAGTAATGAGGTTTCGCCTCAGGCTGTGGACCAAATTCAGCAAGGCTCTCCATCCTTTTTCTCTGCTAGTACTTGGAACTGTAAAATAGATAAGTAAGAATTTAACCAAGGTTATCCAAGGTTCAAGGGGTCATGACAGGTGTTTTTAAAAACCAAAAGATAAACGCCCTCATGTTTCACGTACATTTTTTTATTTCGGTAGTATCTACGCATGGTAAAAATGCTATTGCTATCTTTATTTTTTTAATGGATGCTTTGTTTTGAGAATTCCTTTCTATTGGGCACACTTTGAAACTTTGCATTTTAACTTAATGAAAAACAAGCACTACTCATAATTATGTATACCAAAGAAACCTCACAGTGCAATCAAAGAAGGGTCAGACATTGTTTCTAGAGAAGTTTTCAGCATCATGCTGCTTAAAATTCTTAGTTACTGCACCGTAGACTTGACAATGCTATATATGTATCTTGGCAACAACTGCATGCGCATAGAAATAAATAATATACTGCTTACTTAGTATCATTTACAAATGTTTAAATAAACTTATCCACAAGTAAAATGCAAGCTTCCAGTTTTCTTTATCTATTGCAAAACTACAATGCATTAGGTATCGTATAGTGTCTATTGGAGGATGTAATGCCACAAATCAGGAGTTCAAGGTATTTTACTGTTATCTTTACAGTGAAGAATAAGGAAATACTTCTGCATAAAGTTCTAATGAATTTCTTCATTAATTAAGAAATTAGTAAAGAAATGAAATTTGTTGAATAGTTTCACTATACTCCTTGTATTTAGAGATGATCTTGAATCAAAACATAAGAGGATACACAACCCAGATTCATCCCTTGTTTGAAATCTGACCTGCACACGGGAAGTATTTCATTTAGCCTCAGTCTCCTCTCCCTAGGCACAGTAAAATATAATCTGCACTAAAAATCAGGTTATAGTTTGGGATTCCACCTCACTTTTATGGAGGGCCAAAGCAGAAGCATCTCTCTGAACATTCTCTGGTGCTTGAAACGTAGGAAATCTGCAGCAGAACCTGAAATCAGCATTTTGTATGATTGTCACACTCTTGACTGGATAAAGACTTCAGCTGTCTTTAAAGAGATTACAAAAATAACTGCAAGAATGAATTAGTCTTGAAAAATCTCTGTCATTGTATTTAGTGGCACACTTATAACACAGCACTGTAAAATAAGCATGCACTTGTCAGGCACAATAAGTAAATTATACTGACTTGATTCTGTTGAGCAAGCTAGAGTAAAGGTATTACATGAAATAATTTCCAGAATGTGAAGTCCCATTGGCTAGAGTGGAAGAAGCAGCAGTCATCCTGTCAAAAAGAAAACAACGCCCTTATTTTTCGGTTGTTAAGAAACTCTCAAGCATCTTGACCTATGAACGAGAGCTCAGAGCTGGAACTAATCACCATCCAGATGGATTGTCCCTTCACTAATGACAAAATAGCACTCCAGAAATAACTGGCAATTTGCATGAGCTGATGTTTGATCGTCCACTATTAAAATCTGTCTCAATCAATGCCATAAATTTGACAGATGGTAAAAATCACAGCAGCCTTATTTTCATTGTAAGACAAGAAAGTGTGTTGCTTGTAAGGGTTGTAATTAGAAAGCATTTAACTTGAAAGAGCATTCCCCAGAAAACAATTATGAAACGGAGTAGAGATCTGAGCAAGCCTGTTCACCTAGCGTTTGAAGAGTGGCAGGTACTGCCCTTCTGAGTTGAGTTCACCCTCTTCCAGATGCCTTTTTGCCCAAGCATGCATAGGCTTGATAGTTTCACTACAAATTAGGCAATGCCATTAAAAACATAACTGGGAAGTCTGAGAAGCCATTCTGTCACCCAGCCTGCGCCAGTAACAAAAGAAAACACATGTTCACAAGAAAGAAAATGTGATCATTAATATTTACATACAATGCTGGTCAAATCTGTAATCCCAGGTGTAGCTGCTGTGCATGACTCCAGCATACCATAGCTTTTTGCCTACTAACATTTGCCAGCAGTTAGCAAAGATTGAGCCCTGTGTAGGGAACAACGTTTTGCTTCTCCTGTTCTGCACTGCCTACTGGGATGTTCACTTTGGCCAGGACAGCTCTGTACCGCTCCAGTTGCCAACAACTGAGGCAAACATCCTTTGAGGCCACAGAAAAAAGGGCAGAATGTAGATGTGCCTGATAGTGCTCTTCCTTATAACAGGAAATTACTTAACCCCAGGAATTCCTCCTCCTATGAGTTCGCTTTGCCTAAACTGATAAGCTGACAAATATTTTGGCCTGTGAGCTGATGGGGCCAGTTCAGCTGCACTCCTGTCACTAAGTCCCCAGTATACAGACTCTGCGCTTGACAGAAAATATTATCTGGGTCTAAAATGACTTCTCTGTTCTGAGAGAAGAAAATGTTTGATGAGGCTACCTTCTCTGCACCTGCGTCTCATTCAAACATGAGATGCTAGCCAGCTGAAACAGCCAGGGAAAGGCTAAAGCTAAACAGAAAGTGCTTTTAACAAAAAATGGCTAAATAAAAGCAGTATCTCACTTTCCAGCAGTATGTCAGAGTCCTTCTGTCGCTGACATCATGTAGGTTCAAACAACAGTAGCTGCACTCTTTGATACATTCAGGTATCCAAGCAGCATGTGACTTCCTATTGGTTGCTTGCTGTAGTCACCCCAAACCCTGACTACTGGAATGGGCTGTAAGGAGGTTAACAGCTACTGTCATGTACTTTACAACTAGACAGATTGTACAAGAAAATCATCATGTAGCTCAAGAAGAAAAATTTGCACCTAAACCAGCTCAGTGTGAAATAAAGAGGCAGTAAACTCACCAACACCTACAAGCTGTTCTTGCATTTCTCTGAACAACCACAAGGTGACATCCCAAGTCTCATGTGTTCACAAAGTCCTTCCAGTACTTATTCCTGTCCGAAATACATCTCTCATACGGAGATGAACAACAAGATATATTTAATAGTTAAGGGAAAACACGGTCCCACCGAAGTCCATTGCTTCTAAGTGTATGTGAAAAGCACAGCTGTAAGCATCTTTGGGATCTGCCTAGTATATACAAACAGAAAGTGACTCCAAGTGTGGACCCCACTGACTTCAATGCTGTTGTGTAAGTAGGATTTCCACTCCATGCCACTAGACGCCTAACTACCTATTTAGCAACTTGGAAGCAGTACCAAAGAGTGAGATGGCAGCATTCAGTGCTGAATCTCGTGTCAATGCTAGCTCAGCTAGTAAATACCACTCAGCTTTTTACACAGCGCTTCCCATTGCTCACTTGTGTGTGTCATGTATACAGACAGGGACCTGAATTAGAAAGACAATTCTCTAAAGAAGGAAAACTAGAAAGTTCTTTAAAAATTCATACGCAGAAATGGGAATACATGTTATGTCTAAGTCTGACCACGCTCTGACCACAAAGCTACCCTTTGTTCAGTTTGCCTCCTTCGTAACCTTTGCTGTGGCTAAGAGATTAAATCCGTTGACAAGTGCACGATGAGGAACGCAGTGGGGGAAAAAACACACTTCCCTGAAGCCACCAAAAAACTCTGAATGCATTATAATTGCTTATGAAGGACTCCCAAGGCAGTTCTGTTCCTTTCGCAGACCTACAAGATGTCAGGACTAGCAGCAAAAAGCACTGGGGCATTCAGAACACAGCAGGAGGTACACAGACCTCCCTGAACAGAGCAGCGGGACCGCCAGCCACCTCAAAAGAGATCCACGAGTGCCAGCACAGAGGAGTGAGGTGCTCACTGAATTCCTTTAGGGGAGCTACCTAGAGGTGGTCAGTGAGGGACAATGAGCCTACAGCATGTCTTACACGAGCCTAAGTGCATGCCGTATGCCTCACAGCTCAGGGCTGCAGCAGGGTGCCAGCATCCGCATGGGATCTGCAGACCAAACCACCTCCCCTCCATTCCCTTCTGCAACAGTGCTGCTACCACAACAGCAGTGCTGGAAAGCGTTCCCACCAACACTGCATCAGTAACGGCATGCTCAGCCAGGCAGCAGATTTTGGTTTAAACCTTTCAGGCAGAGAAGTAAACAACCTGTACTTCCAGTCTCCTGTGTAATTCCTGTCACTGTTAAGCAATTACGGTAAAACAACAGAAGACACAATCACCACCATCTTCTAAAAGAAAGTGTGGGCATTCAGTACTGCAACCGGTTGTACTCTCAGACTGCCTACCGCCTCCAGCCCAGGCCTTAGGAGATACTGAAACTTTTGTTCACAACGAAGGTTAGGTGCCAAGCTGCTCAGCTGTAAGACGACACACACGCTTCCAGAAAGGAAGAGATGCAGAACTAGGAGTGACTGGAGAGTTCATATAAACCTTAAGTGCAACTTGCTGTTAGGCAGTACTGGAACAGTTACAGATGTGCACCTAAGCACCTGAACTCCCACCAGTACCTCTTTGCAGGGCTATGTCCTCTATTGGGTCTGCCATTGAGAGCAGCTCAATTAGGAAAACTAATAAAGTTAGAGGCATCATCAAACAGGGAACAATGACTAAACCAGAATATGTTACAGTGTTGTATCAATCCTAATCATCTTGTGTTCAAACTTCGTATTTGATTTTGCTACAGGTCTCAAAAAAGGCACATTATAAATGAATAAAGATTCAGATGTGGACAATGAAAGTAAACAAGACCAAGCAGGAAGGATAAGGCCTCCTGCACAAGAAAAGCTTAAGAGGTCAGCACTAGCCTGGAAAGTGACAGAGTAACAAGAAAGTAACAGATACGTAAAGTAAGAACATACAAATCAGATGCCTGTCTTCAGGGACTATATTAAAACCATGCACATGCACACATGAAGACTCCTTCTTCCCCCTCAAAACCTTCAAACTAAAAGGCAAAAAAATTACAAGAGGTTAAAGGCGACATTTTGGTGCAGATTTTAGATACCTGTTGCAACACACTGGCAGAACATATTATTTGGTTTAATAAGAACAAAGAAAAGCTGTAATAGCTCCCTGCATTTACATATTAGGACAACATTGCAAAATACACTAGTTCTTACACTTCACGGCATCCCACGCTCACTGGCAGGAATCCCCAGGACGGTATTTGCCCACAGATAGCACTGTGCAACTGGGAGCAAGATTATACACTCACAGCTGTGAGAGATGCCCTTCCTGGCAGAATTCCCAAGTTTCTTGTCTTGAGTGCATATTCCTTACTACTCAGGTTATCAGATGAAATACCACAAAGAAGTGATCTCTAAAGATCATGGACCAGCTTCAGAGCCACCGTTCCAACGGGGCCATGGCTTCACAATGCATTGGCATTGGTGGCATTACTAACTTTAGATATTTATTCCTATTCACTACCATGCCCTCGACTAACAAAATCAGACTTGGAACAAAAGGAAACACCACCAACCTTTTCCTACACCCTTTCTGAATTTTTTTAGTGTGGGGACTATCCTCTTATTTGCTTCAAACCATAGTACTATAGTATGTTGAAAGACATCATGGGTTATGGCCTTGAGAAGAGTATCTTAAGCTGATGTAGTCATTGAACTAAATATTCTCAAACTGAGTCATCAGCAAGTTCCTTTGCCCCAAGACTCCGTTTCAGGACTGCAGGCAGACAAGAATACATAAACTGCACAGGAATGACCTTCAGAAGAATTTATTTGCTCATAGGAGGGCAAATATAGTAAGGAAAATAAAAATAAATAACAATAAAAAATAAAGTAACCAAAAGAAGCACTTAGCCACCGGTCCACATATGTACCAAAAATAGGGATGGACATTGCAAACATGACAACTTATCAGTAGAGATAATTAATTCTTTAAGAAGCCCAACACTTACTCTAAATGTAAGAGACAGATATTAGCATATGCTAAAACAATGAAAGCTCCCGTTAGTAGCAAAATGTTAGACATCACTATCTTGGAGAAAAGCATCAGGCTTTTGCAGCAAAATTCCAGCTTTGTTAACACTCCTTTCCCAGATTTCAAGGGGAAAAACTTTGCAAAAGTATTTCGTATGTGAATCTGCTCAGCTTTTACTCCCGGTTACATGAAGCCTTTGTTTTAATTAACATAGTTAACAAATGTTTTGTTCAGCTAGCTATCTGGCTGAGAACTGACAGCACAGTTAATTAGCGCCTTCACTTCAGCCTTATGCCCTTACTCCTCGCGTGCAAGAAACACACGCTGGCCTCCAAAGGCTACTTGCGGCCTCGGCTCCTCTGGGACTCCAGCGATGAGCTCCTGCTCTGGACCTCTGACACTCCCTGGCCTGGCAGAGGAGATTGATTTCAGTGGGCTTTTTTCAAAGCTAAAGAGTTCCCACTTCAGAGTAGGAGGCAGCCAATTAAACTTTTAAAATTAATCCTGCCAGCATCAGATCAGTCTAGCCCAAAATATACGCGTTCTACCACATAATCCATCTGCCCTCATGCAAAAGCCCGCACTAGATAAGCACTATATATGTCTAACTGCTACTGATAGAATATTAAGAAAGAAAAAAAAAAAAAAAAAAAAAAAAAAAAAAAAAAAAAAAAAAAAAAAAAAAAAAAAAAAAAAAAAAAAAAAAAAAAAAAAAAAAAAAAAAAAAAAAAAAAAAAAAAAAAAAAAAAAAAAAAAAAAAAAAAAAAAAAAAAAAAAAAAAAAAAAAAAAAAAAAAAAAAAAAAAAAAAAAAAAAAAAAAAAAGAGACCGAGACAGGTATTTATGCAAGAAACAAAGGAACCGGAACACCTAGTGAGATCATCATCTGCTGTTGGCATACAGGGGCTCTGTTATTGGGGACCTGTAGTTTTTTGGTTCTGTTTCTTGCCTTAAAAAATCCTGAAACAAAATGGGATGGTCCCACTGTGCTGTGAGTTTAAACACAAAAAAGTAGACAGGTAGAAGCAATCAGCTCTGAGACAGGATTTACTTTTACTTCAATTGCACGAGTATATGTGGGTATGTTTTTAATTAGAAGTAAGAGGTCTCCACTTATCTTGCTCTGATCCATGCTGTGCCAACTTAAACCCTGCCAATGAATCTGAATAGTCAAACAAACCTCTGTCCCTCCCCAAACATCCACCATTCACATTAAATAAAACACATGACAATGGAGGGAAAATAGACCTGAAAAGAGCTTATTTCCAAATGTAAAGGTCTAACCTGAGGATAGCTATTTTCATGCAAATCTGAATTCTTCTTGCCCCTATACATAGAGCAAGAATTATCTGTTCACTTAACACTCTAAGCTTCTCTTATGCGATTAACAGGGAGGAGCAAATTACAGGAAAATGGAATGGAAATCCCCCAAAGCAATGAAAGAGAAGCGTACCTCCCCTGCTCCCAAACTAGCCAAAGACCCTGAAAACAAAGTTGTGCACTCAGGGCAGTAAGGAGGGAAGAAAAGGGTTGGAACCCCAAATCCATCTTGCACAGCAAAAGCCAGGCCCGCCTTCCAAATCATGGAAGAGTTCTGCTGTTAGCATCAGTTCTGACGACTGATCTGCTCTTTGTCCCTTTTGGAGCACATGGGGAAACATCTTCGATTCAGCCAGCCTCCGAATCAGTCTTACCTTTGCAAAGCTCACGCAGTACAGATGCTGACGTACCTCTGAAACACCTTCCCACAGCAATTGTTCAGCATGTGGCCACCTGCTCCATCAAACCTCAACTATATTATACATATCCACTGCTGCATGTCACTACTAGCTCAAAAGCTGAGTTTCCAGTTTGGAAACTGGAAATACCAAATTTCACCTCCAATATTTTTTTTATCTGAATGCAATGAAAAAAAAAAAAATTGCTGTGAAAATTTGGTGTGAAGGTAATTAAAAAGGGGTAAAGAAAAAACCCCGTTGCCTATCTGTGAAAATAACATGCTTGTTGGTTTTACCATGAATAGCAGTTTCAACGAAAAGCTGCAGAAAGCTACCAGAATTGCCTGTGGTAGCAGTAGCTACATCTAAACTGGGCAGAGGAACCTACAAGCCCGATGCAGTGCTGGAGCTGTTACAAGGTCTCAGGAATACAGGCCAGGCTGTAATAGACCCTCGTCTCTGTATCTGCAAAAGATGAACAAACCCACACCACCTCAACTGAAATTTCAAGCTCAATGAGCTTATGTTTTCTTTTTATGCATAATGAAATAATTACATTAACCCTGCTTATCTGAATTGGAAATGGTCTCTCTACTGGTGGCTCCAACCAAGTAAGCTACTCCAAGCCTTGCACAAGGTAGAAACTGTTTCTATTAATTCACAGAGGCCAAGGCCGGTGAATTAGCTACTAATTTAAGTCCTAGTCCTTTTTAATCTTTTTATTGTTCATGAGTATGCCCAGGATTAAGGCAGGACTACAAATTTTCAATGATATGTATATAAAAGATCTGACCCACACTAACACTCACAAGTTACTGTAATTTTAACCAGAAAATCACCTAGACCTTACGAGAATGAGATGAAACACTAGTCAGAATGTCATTAACTCGTCTATTCTAACATGTCCTGTACTACGCCAGTCCTAAGACAATAGTGAAAAAACATATGGAAATAGCTGGCAGATGCAACACCACAGAATGAACTCTGATGTGAAAGCCAAGCGCTAACATGAAGACACTGGCTCCAGAGACCTCGGTGAACTGTAGTCTTACTGGGTCGGCATTTTTCATATGAGCTATTTGTAAGTGTCTTTCATCTTCATCTGCATTAAATAAGCAAGAGAATGAGTAACAGGGAAGGAATCAAAAGAAGACAAGACACAAATTAGCAGTATACTGAATTATGCCATATGAGCCACTGCCTTGTAACAATGTGGCTTTACAGAATTTTCATGCTTTGTGATGCCAGTAAGAAGAGATATTAGGAAAAATGCCAATGATTTATGTTCCTGGAGAAAAAAAAAACAGTGGAAAGCAGTGATCTGGTGAGAATAACATTATTCAGTGAACATGACTGCTTCTGTGGATTGCTATTAAAGGACTCTTTCTCAGAAATCTTCCTTTCCAAAAATCTACATTACTTATCCATGATTGTAAAACAAGAAAGATCACAGCACACCACGTTTCTCACAGATGTAACACTACTTTGACAGAGTTACACCAAGAAGGAACCTATCTCCTCTTTACGTGCAATGCATTTCTCATTGCAAAGCAGATCTGCCCGCACAGACGTCAGTGTATCTTCTCAGCTACCACTTTTATTGTGGACAATCTGCTATTAACAATATCTGACAGTCAAAAATAAACCCCCAAACCTAAAATTTTGCTTACGTTTCTTAGTTCTTTCAGGTAAGTACATCTCTCTGGAAGATTTATGTCTGACAAAGATGAGTATTTTTAACCAATTTCAGAGCAAAATGGTATGTCTCAAAGGAAACAATTCTAAGCTCATTTGTCTTAACTCGTAACTCAGAATTAGCCCATTAAAATCAATTATTTGGCATAGGACATAGAATCACTAAGCAGCTCAAGGAAGAACGTAGGGTTTGAGGAGGATTTGAGGGAAAGGAAGAGTTTGCGTAACAAAAAGTATCAGTCTGTGATATTACTGAAGAACATTCACAAACAATGGTGCCCTTATGATACCTGAGAAAATAAAGTGAAGTTAGCATCTGTAAAGGCACTATTCATTTCCAATTTTTTTTTTCCCCTGTTTATTTCACAGAACAAAATAGCTAACGATACACAAAACTAGGGCAAAAAAGGTCTAGGGAGGACATCATTATTCCTAAGGATGTTAAGAGAACGCACAGTCAGGGTTAGGAGAATACAAGATCCCATATATCCCAGTGTTAAAAATGAAGAGGGGAAGAACGGCTCCTGACCAGGTTCCCTCATGACCGTGCTTGCCTCAGCAGCCTCAGCTCCCATGCAGCTCTTCAGCCATACACTCCTCTGACAATCTGCAGAGCCTCCACTTCCCAACACAGTCTTTGAACAACAATTCCGGTGCATAAGATGCAAAGAATAATGGTCATAGCATGATACATACCTGCTGAGTACAAAGAGCTGCACGGCTAAACTTAATCAGCTTTTCCTCCAAATGTGTCAAACAATCCTACACTTTTATTGTGTAAACCATCTATAGAAAGAAGTGCCACAGCAGGTAAGGATTTTGTTAAATACGTTTCAAAGTTATTAGTAGATATTACCTTTACTACACTACCTCCCTCTTCCCATGTTATAACAAGCAAGGTTACTTCAAAGTATAGCTGTTTTAGTTCACTTACCTACAGAAATTCTTTCTTCACTTCCCTGCACTCTGACATGATGACTGGAAGGGTCCCCTTCTTAATAAAGACAGCATATGCTAGGTCAACATTCTTGTGTAATACCTCTCAAAAGTTATAAACACCTGAACTGTGAACTTATCTCAAATTATTCAGAAAACAATTTACTTTAAAATAAACCAAAGCCAGTGAAATTTTAGAAGACCTACTTTTACTACGGATTATCTTACCTCTTGAAAAGCTTGCAACAAAAGAACTAAAAGGGGTAAACTATGTTCGTTAGTTCTCCTAGGTGGACATCTGTCGAGTTTGGAGAGGGACTTTTTATCAATTCAGAATTCTGCCTGTGAAAAGGCCAGAAGGGACTCTTTGGGATCCTTTGGTTTTTGTCCTGCACTCAAACCCACAGGGAGACCGTCCCAATATCAAACTGGTATTCAAACATTTTAGCTTTTTGTTCTCAGGGCTCCACTTAGGAGCACAGTTCCTTTGGTCTGGAAGACTGGATCATTGGACTCATTATTATCAGTCAGGTCTTCTCTTATGGTCCAGCTACCTCAAGATAAAAGCCTTAATCAATCCCTTGCTGTTTAAAATCTAATCAGCATTCTGTTTGCATTATGCATGGTAAATCACTGAGCTCAGCCTGCATGCAGTACAGAGGGTCTGAACTCTAATCAGCACAGAAAGCAGTGTGATACTTACTAATACTTACTATGGCACGTAAGAATCAGCATCCTGTTTGCGTTATGCATGGTAAATCTCCACTGAGCTCAGCCTGCATGCAGTACAGAGGGTCTGAACTCTAATCAGCACAGAAAGCAGTGTGATACTTACTAATACTTACTATGGCACGTAAGCAAGTACTCAACTCAGAGGATCGATCATTCAGACTGTGCGTGCATCAGTTCCTACCTCCCCTCAGTAAAATTTGGCTGCAGCCTCACCCTTGAGCATGTCATGCAGAGCCCATGATGCTTCACTAAGCTTGGAAGATCCTGGGAAATCCTCATGAACAGTTGCCTATGGCAAGCAAAGGCTCATCTGCTAATTTTGTTCCTTCAACACAAACGTTACCTACGATTTCTGTTACACACACAGTATCCTTCCTGCGCTCTCTGGATTTTAGAAAGCTAACAGTAATTCAATTTTGCCATGAGGGGAAGGAAAGCAAAGCATTATTAGACTGTGCTAAATGCTCTGCTAACAGGTAACTGCAGGCTTGATCTAGCTGTCAGTGGAAACAGGTAAGACCCTTCTAGACAGCGTCGATAAATGCTTTGATACGTGTATTTTAAAACAGTATCTCCAGACTATAAAAGCACTGTTTATCAAATGAAATATATTATGCTTAAAACTTCCATTGTATGCATTTCAAGGGAAAGAAATTTCACTGCAGCAAGTATACTACTAAAATGTTTCTGAGGTACAAATATCTCATCCCCAGTTCTTTCAGAAACTGCAAACAAATAATTAGCCCTTCTGAACTCCAGAGTCTGTAGCCTGTAGTTAATGTGATGTTACTAATGCATTTATAAACACCAGGCTCCAAAGCCAGCAGTGAGATATTCCATCATAATTTACATCTCTCATTAACTTCACCACCCTGACCAACATGCTGTCACTGGCAGAGTGTTTGACAGTTTACATTACCTGCAGACATGAGTTCGTGTCAATTCAATTAAGAAAGATTAATTCCAGAACTGACAATGCATAAATATTTTTAAATTACACCTGGCCTTGTTGGCAGTGCTTACTCCAAGACTGACTTTAGAAGAGAGAACATGTCTTTAGCCTCCTGGGCAGAAAGGGAAACTAGAAGGAAGGTGAAAGAAAGAATTTATTATGAATTCAGTACTCCATCATACTGTCCGAGTCTATCTTTTTTAATCCCCCCCCACCCTCCCCTCCCAATAATTAAACAAGCTTATCTCTCACTGTCTGTTACAGAATGAAAGGAAACAGGAAAGATTCGATCCAAACAGCCACTGCCAGAAAATTGTCACCGACATCTTTATGATGATCATTTGCTGACTGGTTTAGGTCTAATTTGTGTACATTATTGCTTTGGAAGGCATTCAGATACCATGGTGATAGACACCATATGAGAATGTAGATAGATAACATTTGACATTTATCTTCATGAACAAAGATCTGGGTAACTCCCCACTGATTGCACTTCTGATGAGTGAAGATAAATGTCACATCAGACTAAGCCATCTCGTATTCTAGTGAAACACTCTTACTCTTGGCTCTGGTGTGTAAAAATATCTAGCTTCAGTGCATCTGAACAGGCTTAACTAGGTAAGCATCAAGCACAGGGTGATAAAATGATTTGCTCACTGTCATCAAACAGGTCAGGAGCCAGATTTATTAAATTCTGGTCCAAGGTTTAATCTACTGGAAAAAACTTTCCCTGAGATTTCAATGTAACAGTTACACAGCCATTGCCTGAAAAGAGCATTTTAAAAAGCAAAAACTTTCTACCGCTATAGCCAAATCAGTGCTATACCCAAATAAATAAACTCTGTTGAGAAAGAGTGCAGTCCCATATGAGTATCACTAGTACCCTGCTTTCAGGACCAGAGCCTTATCTTTGTGCTAAATTATGCTGAATTATGCAGATACACCAACTTCAGCGATACTAACATTGGCTGATGTTAGTATCAGGCAGACGTCCTTAGTGCAGTAGGAGTGGGAATCTCTGCTAAAACATAAACTGGGAGTACAAGAGGGAGCATTCAGCCAGCAACGGGAAAGACAGAGAGAGGTAACACGCTCCTGCCATTTTTAAGCTGATGGCTCATCCCACGGACTGTTTCTTCTGTCCTATTGAGTGAGCTTGGTATTACGGTTAAATGGTACAAAAGCAGTCACAGAATCCAGAACCACCTGACATAAGCATTCAAGATTCGTGATGTTTAGACATGACTTTTCTAATTTTTCTGCACCCACCAGCTGAAAAGATGGATTGAGTGGCTTGCAAGGTACCTTAAACTCATCAAATTGGAGTGCTTCTGTACTAGCCAATATGAGGCAGCATAAAAAACAAATACAGCAAGAAAAACCAAACCCAGAAAGTAACAATGTTTTCAAATCCCTTCTAAGGTACAGGTTTGAGCAGGTATTAAAACACTGGCCCAATTCAGGGTTTTAGCTTGCTTTCCTAAGAAACGAAGGCTTATGCTACTGTATCGTTCAACCATCCCTCTCTCATCAGTCCTTTCCTAATAAGGCTTGAAGCTGCTGGCCAGGCTCCATCTCACACACACAAGGCTTCTAGATGACCAGCAGCATATAAGAAAATTCAGGATGGATCCAACAAAAGGTGAAAGTGCTTTCATGTTGGACAGCAGGCAGATCTTATTATTAGGTGCCTCTATTCCCTATGAAGTGTACAAAGCGAAGAACATGACACAAAGCCAAAACAGTCAGCACATGGAGCAGCCTACACCTGACCAACAGAGAAGTACTCAGGGCAGGTGTGTCTGAAATTCACCCTCTGCAGGGCTTAGCTTTCTTCATAGACCTGAAGCCTCCTCTGTGGGTAGAGAATGACATCAAGACTGATGCTTAGCCCACTCAACATGGAATTTTAGCCTTCAAGGACTGTTGTTCATTTTATCCAATGATTATCTTGTGTAAAGGTGGTGCTCTCTTTGGTTTTTTCTAAATATTTTATTTTTAAATCCTGGATTGTATTTGCAAGATATTAATTGTTCGCCACTACTGTTATCATAAGATATGCAAACAATACATTTCTGGATTCTGTCATCAGCTTATGGGGGAACTTTCAGTTCTGGCTGGAATTTCTTTTTTTTTTTTTCCCCAAGGTTGATGATTTTTAGGGTGTGCCAGGAGATACAAAATGTTTCAGAGGCTAAACCTTTTTCAAGTCACTTCAGGATTAAAAGTCCAAAGAGAAATGCCAAAACCCAAACAAATAAAAAACCCAAAGAAAATAAAGAAATTGGTCTGAAATGCCACCAAGGCAGCATCTAAGTCTTTTCACATATTCAACCTCGCACACACCCAAAAAAACCTAACACAATGGGGGTGGGGGAGGGAGTACTCCATGTGTGGCTGCAATAGTGGGCCCTTGTATAAACCAGAGGTACTTAGAGAGTCTGGAAAACAAGCTATATACACGCACATTACAGTTCTCACTTATCCAATCAAGCTTTACTATAACATACTACATCTGACCTGGTCACCACACATATCAAAGCTACTTTCACCAGACTCTGTTACCCTGCCTGACAAAGGCACCCACCTGTGGGTTTCCTGCTTGTGGTGAACATGGATTTGGCCTTTTGAGCACTGAAATTCATTAATCTTAGCAAAGCGGAGACAACTACAGCTGAATACAATTTCTTTGGAGGTCCTTCATTAGAGCAGGATTTAATGCATTTGTATTCTTAATTCCAGAAGCGCACTAAAGAAACCTGGACTTACTGAAATTTTATGAAAATAAATTTGAAAACAAGACCACCTACACCAATAGATAGTGCCAAGTCATTAGAAATATGTAGCTATATTAGGGAAGAAAAGCAGAATCAGAAACATCACTGCGATCCTAGGAACTGCTGTCGTTCCGTGGAAATGACGTTTCTACGTGCAATGGCAAAAGACAGTCACAAGCCGCAGTGAAGCCATACAGGACAATGCTTCAGCTGCATGGAAGTTATTAGCTGGGGGAGGCACACTACAGGAGAACAGGTGACATTTCCTGCGAGATTTTTTAGTTCAGCCACCTATTAAGTAATTTCATATTCTTTCATCTAATCTCCTGGTTTACCAGAACAATTACTTCTCAATCAGCACTAAATGATGTTGAATTTCAAATGTCTCTAAATAACCAATTTGTAAACTAACTGTTGCTATTTTCTCTCATCTCAGTTTTGGAGATGTGTTTCAGATTGAATAAAATTTTGATGATACTCATTGATTAAATCTTTTGGCTTAATTTTTAGTGTGGGTGTTTTGGTTTGGTTTGGGGGGTTTTTTGTCTGTTTTGTTTGGTTTTGTGTTTTTGGTTTTTTTTAAACTAGAGGACTTCATTTTTCTTTTTTTTTTTTTAAAGCCAGGTTTTCTTCAAACCAACCTCCTCCAGCGGAGGGACAATAAGCTTGGGATCCAATGGAAAAACTGTTGAGGCAACTTTTAGGGGGAAGTCAGAATAAATCTATAAAAATATCTGTATTAAAGTAACAAATTTTATTTTTATATGAGAAGACGTTCCCTATTCTCACTCTTTCTTCCTTTCTAACATAGCCATTTTGAGAGAGCTGACTGGCTTAGCTATGCTATCTTTCCCTGGAATATTGCCTTAGCTGGAGGAGAGCCAGCATCATCACTTGATATCTCAGGAAAGTGAGGGGGGCTTACACTATGATTTCTGTCAAGGAACAACAACAAGGCAAAACTTGCATCTTTAGGTAGTTGAAAACCTGCTGTTCTGAGCTTTGGGCCAGAAGTCTTGACTCATACCAAATTTGCCCTTCTGCTGGTAAAGTAGAATAGTTGATAAATCTCTTCTTTGATTTAAAATCTTCTTAAGAAAGTTTGTTTGTTTGTTTTTTAAGGACTTCTGCGTTCCAAATCCTTTTGCATGCAATTTACACTCACACTGCTCCCTCCACTGCATAATCTGTTTTTTCATACAGAAAATAAGTGATTAAAATAAAAATTAAAAAAAAACCCAAAACCAAATAAAAACAAAAGGCAGCATGAGTGCAGTAGCAGAAAACTATGACAAAGCCTTTGGATTTAAGCCAGTTCACAGGTCTTGAACTTAGAGCTGAAATACAACTTTCCCAGCCTAGCTCTTTGGTTCATTTAGTAATTGTTCTGAAAATATTAACGTTCACTTCATTAACAGTTTGATAACTTTCAGAATAGTGTGATTTTTATGAAGTGGGGACAATGAAAAAAAGTTTCTTTTTTTTGAGAGTCCATTCAGTGAGATTATGAAATAAACCATGAGTAGCAACTGAAGAACGCTGCAGTGGCTGTTAGCTTTGGGTCCAGCTATCAGTATTTCTTGATATACTGCATTATTTTTTTAAATTAGATTAGCTATAGTGACAAACGGCAGCTAAAATAACAAGAACAGAATGACTTATCTTATGTTTTCCTCCTCTCCAAATAATCTGCCCCGTTAAGATGTCTGAATTGCAAAAACTAGTGTCTGCATTCTTCTTTACCTTCTCTGTAACCACGGAGGAGATAGAAGTCCACTGCGCTTCCCTTCTTAGGGACAACAGCATCCTGATATTGGGAGTAACTGGCTGTGTTTGTGGACACGGGTGTGCAGGTCACACTGTCACTGTTCTTGCAACCAAGTGAAAGATGTTCCAGGCTGCAATATCCCGGGGCTAGCAAGCACAGATTAGATCAGGAGGAGTAAGGACAGTGCAGTTTCATCCTTGCTTTAGGCATATCTTTCATGACCGCAAAGGAGATACCCAGTGGCTCTGGCATAGCAAGATCACTAGCAGTCTAATCAGCATTTTTAACAGGAGCCTAAGTGCTAGAGAGAGATTCCCCCAAAGGCCTGGGACAACCAAACAGTTTGAAGCAGAATACAAACTAATTATGTTTTACAGCTGAAAGAAATGTTTGTACACAAGTGTGAAAACAGAAGAAAGCTAAAAGGAAATGGAAAAACTCATAAAAGTTGCATGATAGATTAAGAAAGGGTTACACAAGAGACAACAAGGCACGTGTGTGCAATTAAAGAAAATACCCAGTAGCTACAGAAAGCAGCTAGAAAATAGAGTAGCTACATAAAGCAGCAGAACTGGCAAAACAAAATAATAAAAAAGGGCAAGCAGAAATAAATATGTCCTTCCTCCCTTTGTATCCCATTTGTTTAACTTGTAAGATCTTTAGGCACAGTGCTACCTCATGTGTTTCTAACACCTATAGCACAAACTTTCAGACGCTACAGAAATAAATAAATACTTCAAGAGAATCAGAGTGTAGCATGTCGCAGATGGTGCAGTATCAGAACAAAGAAGGCACTGAAAAGTTAATACATTTAAGGTATCTTATATTTTGGTTTTGGTCATGGAGGGGTGGTTTTGTTCTGACTCTCTCTGAAAAAGTATAATCTACATTACTACATGAGCAGCCTCGGCATCGGGCAACAGAAGACCTCCCTCTGAGATGTTTAGACCCCTCTATGTTTTCCTGAGTCAATCCAATATGACCACAGGGAAATCTAAGCTCCCTAAAAGAGAGGCCATGAATGACATCAAACAGCATACTTCACTGCTAGCTTTGAAAGCAGCTATTTAAATTCTGTATAGGCTTTATCTTAATACTAGGTTTTAGTACTTTTTTTTTTTTTTCATTTTTTACTATTAACGAATGGCTGTGGATAACTTTTTGCATTTACCAGTTTTTAAAGTCTCAAAATATTAAGAAGTCCCTTAAATTAATACTGTCCCTCACATTTTAAACCAGTTTCTCATCTGCATGAGCCATATCTAAATAGCATGTTCCAAACACAGATGATCTTTGTCATTTTTTTAAAAGTCCATTCTAGGCTATGTGAAGATAACCAGTTGTTG
>NW_008795129.1:8700269-8726624 GCF_000699145.1 Aptenodytes forsteri
ATTCTAGGCTATGTGAAGATATCCAGTTGTTGTTTTTTTAAGAATAAGGAGAAAATTAAGTCTACTTTGTTCCTTGTACTTTTCAGTTTTGCATAATTTGCTTTTTAAACTGCAGACATTTTGTGTGTTTCTAAAACATGCTGGAGCAAGAGTCATGTGTCAATAGCTGCATTAAAATATCACACTGATTAAATAACACCAAAAGACCTGGCCTAAAATGAAATAGGCAGGAAATTAAGTTACATCTGACACTTCATCTTTAACTCAAACCACTGAAAAAAGGTTAAAATGACAAAGATTCTTTTATCTATGAAATTCATCTGAGAGACTGAAGAGTGAGACAGAAGGTGGCAGACTGTCTGCAAGTTGTGCCATGACACAGTCACCTAAATATTTTACTGTCAACCTGGACAGACAAGAGAACACACAGGACAATCCAGGATGCTGTAAGCAATGGAAACGGGGGTTTAGCAGGTGGCACTACTCCCACCAGGCGCTCCCTTTGGCTTGGGAGCATTCTGAACCCTACACTCAGCTACAACAGGCACAACAATATTCCTGACCACTTAGATCATTAAACAATTCAGGGCGTTTATAGGGGTAAATATACTGATTCCACTGGACAATTTATTCATTCTTCTACTCTCCTTATAGCTCCACAGAGCCTTCGTTCCCTTTCTTGGAAATGGCATGGCTCCAATTTAGGAGCAGATGAAGTGATTTCAAATGAATTTATAAATCTCTTCCAACTGAAAAACATTGTCCTAATCTATCTCTTCAGTAATTTCTCGGTCTGATGTATTTCAGTGTTGTTGAAAGGTACCTCCAAAAACTGCTGAGTTTTAGCTGTTCTTAGAGAAGCAAAACTAATAAATAGAAAATACAAGAAGATAGGCAGACCTAAGACCTGCTCTGTCTAGAACAGCCCAAGAGAGATTCTGAAATTAGCTAGAGCTCTCTGAAACACCACCAAGTCATCCTTGGATTCAGTGAACTAGAGATTTGGAAAGCAGTGATGACCAATGAGCTTATGCTCAATGAATATCAAAAAGGTCTGGTAATTATCCGATCACACCAGTACCAAGAGAGATGCTTACTTATCAAAAGCATCTAAGCAATTTGGGTCCCTATCTTTACAGTCAGATTGCTTAGACACTTCTAGCTGAGCAGATATCCTAAAAAGAAACCGGTCTCCCCAGTGGAAAGCCGATACACTTTGCTGACTCATTTCATAGTCAGGTGACAAGAGGATGTAATAAACCACAAGATATTGCCTTGAACCGTAAAAGCTTCATTAAGTGGAAATGCTGCCCTAACAGTTAATGGACCATGAAGAAATATCCAAAAGGTTACGGGTGAGCTCGGCTTTCTCCTTAAGTGGAAGACAGAGATCACTAAGTCCTGCCTTTGCTCTTTTTCTTCTGTAGGAGTTCCTCACCCAGAAATCAAGAATATTACAGACACGTGGCTGACATTAAGCAGCTGCAGTGGATCCAATGGACACATTTCTGTGGGGATGAACAAGGAGGCATGGGGCTGAAATTGAGGGTATCCATAGCTCTTTTTACACTGGTGGCCAGAGGAGCTTGATCATTGCTGGGTATGGTCAGCACTGAACGGTGTCCCCTCTAGCAGGGCCAACAATCATGATGTGATGCTGCTGAGACCCACAGAACTCAGCATGCCTGAGAAGCAGATAATGCCATTCTGGGCCAGAAATGCATCTACCCTGAAAGCAGAGCATTTGGACTTACCTTCACCAAAAATGAACTAAGACGACTTGAACAGATTACTGATGCAAGAGAAGATTGACAACCAAAGCTATTAACAGAATTTGCCCCATGTTTTGTGGTCTTTTTTTCCCAGCAGGCATTCACGTGGGCTGAAGACTGATGATAAAAGAGCAGCAAACAATAGTAGGACCAAAATCTTCATGATTTCTCTACATGAGAGAGAGTTCTTCAGTAGAATGTTTTATCCCCCAGGCAGCTGGGAGGAACTGAAATTATGCTAGACATACTCCACCTGCGCTGAACGTGAGGGACAGCAGAGCATGAACACACACCTTCCATGTGAAGGCAACAAATCGGTCAGACTCAGGAGCGACAGCACTGCACACTTGCAGTGTTAATGTACTTGCAGGCTATCACTTCAAAAAAACCCACAGTTGGGTCCAAATATCAGACATGATATATAGGATCCTGTATTACACTCAAGGTGGACACACTTAGCTAATGACCATAATGCCACTTACTAACAATTAAAAAGATGAAATGTAAAATATTACCACTCTTACAGAAAACATGCAATGAGTAATCACCAACACTGTGACCAGACAGGAAACAAAACCAGAAAGTCTCTGTCTTGAAAGCAGAGAAGTCAGAAGTTCAAAAGCAGAGAAGAAAAGCCCGTAAGAGTAAAGACCTTTAACACAAGAAAGAAGAGAGGGCACAACTATAAGGAGTGAGAGTCCGGCAGCTAAATGAAAACAGGCCAAGTAAAGACCAGCTGAAAAGAGGATACATGCAACGTGTGAAAGAGATTTGTCCCCAAGAGTCCAGAGAGAGAGAGGAGCAGTCATGTTTTGCAATAGACAGCTATGGTCTGTGTTAAGCATGACTCCATGTCCTACAGTATAGTCACAGCTAAGCAGCTGCCCAGTCTCCCTCCTTTCCTCTTTCTTCTCTGCTTAAGACGATGGCTGAATTTGCACCAGTAGGGCAATAGATTAAGAAGAAAGAGAGGGTTTGTTGTTTTTTTTTTTTTTTTAAATCTAGTTTAGTGGTATTCTGACCTTTTCCCTGTGTGACTGCAGGTAAGGCTCCTTGATCCTCTGACGAGCAGGCATGAGTCACCCGACGGAGTCACAGGGTGATGGGATCAAACCAAACAGTGGAATTGGTAAAACTGTGATGTGAAAGTTAGGTGGTCTCTTCCTGGCTTCTTTATAGGAAGGGCAGGGGATAGACCTGGACAAAGATGACATGGAATTCTACTGAGTAGGGAAGAAGTCACTGCATGCAATGCATGTGTTACGAGCAAAGAAAATACAACAAATTTAAGAAAATACTTCTGAGAAATCTAAAGTTTCAGCTTTTCATTACCTTCCCTCAAAATGACACTTCAACAGAAGTGCTCTTTGCTTTCCTAACATTCAAAGATTAGACAGTTTAAACAAACCTCACCTTCGGTAAAAACACCTCTCAAAATCTGTGGGTGAAGGAAATCAACAAATTTTATGCAGATTAATAAATGAGAGTCAAACACCACAAGTGCTTCAATGGTTGAATAAGGCATAAGGAAAACTATCTATCAATGGAAGATAGTATCGGCTTATCTCAAAACAGTATTACACATCTCCAGCCAGCAGATTTCTAAGCAACAGGAAAACAGCTTTTTTCTTTTTTTTCCCCCAGCAATTTCTTAAGACACTTCCATAGCACATTTAAAAAGCCCATTACCGAGCTTTTAACATCCCCACAAGAGAGTTAGGTCAGAATGCAAAAAATACTGTCTGAACACAGTCATAATATGAGGAAGAATTCCATTTTACTGAACAAGTATCATTAATATTGCTACTACTTGATGCCTATTGTATTTCACTCTGACTCAAAGTTTTTTGCCCCAAATCTGTGTAATTAAATGTATCATTGCAAACACACACACATTCATGAAGAATCTGCTATTTGTACTTGATCATGAAATCTTAGGGACTCTGTATAGCACTGCAGTAAACAGTAAAAGATCTTATCTCCAAGTCTCATTATATGGGTCATGAATAATATTAGAAAGGATTGCTGTGTCTCAAAATTGGACAACAAACAAGGGAGCTACAGAAGAGGGATAACAAACACAATAGACCAAAAGAGAGAAACATACATCCAAGGCACTATGACACTGCCCTACTTCATTTATAAAAGAGTGGGCTAGTAATGAGCATAATTTAGTTTACGTTTTTTAATGGTATGACATTATTCTAGACATACATCTCCAGTCAAAACAGAGTAGGGGCACGTTAGCTTACTTTTGTTAGTTTTACATCCAATATAATTCCAGAATTAGCTAAAAAGCAAAACCATTTAGGAAAGAGATGAAACTCAAATAGGACACACACATGGAAAATCTGTTTTAATCACATGATTTACCCAAAAAGAAGTGTAAAACCAACATAAACATGTCCATTTTCATCTTGACTCTCTGTAAATGTTTAATGTGAAAAAATGTGGTAATTAACGTTTCTATTCTCTTATGCTTAAGGAGTCATTACAATCAGCCTTTGTTTGCTACGGAGTTGGCAGCACAGACCTGCTGCATTTGAGAAGGGAATGTTTTAGGGTCATTTAACATTATATCACTCTTGGTGATCCAAGAGCTGCTATAATTCTGCCAAAGAGTATAGAGGGTTTCCCAGTCAAGTTTCATCCTGATTTTGATTATTGTTTATCTCTAGTCCACGTCTGAATAGTTGTAGTAAAATAGAGGAAGTTTTACTCCTGAATTTGAGGTCAGCTTGTAATGAACCATGGTTTCAATCGCATGAACAGCTGCTTCTTTTATAAGCAAAAAGGGTTCACTTACAGTTCAGGGTAACACAGTAATAATTTAAGGAACAAGGAAGCTTCTATTCATTTCTTTATTTTTTATATGTTTTTGAAACATTTTGACATCTGAGTGCCTATAGTGGACTTGTCTGAATATAATGTAATATTGACGCTATTCTGCTTTACAAAAAAATGAACAAAGTGAATTTTAAAACCAGAAATACAGTAGACCTATCAATCATCATATAAAAGCCTTTTTCACTGAGAACTTCATTTTTCATAGCAAGAAAAACAATTATTGAACTTCTAAAACTTTTAACTCAAGTTAAAAGGGACATAGTAAATCGGGTATGGTCTCTGAAAACCGGACCAAAAATATCTGGAAATTACAACAAACCAAAAGGGGAAAACATCCAAAAACCCAAGACATTACTAAAGTCAGTGGGACATAAAATTTCTTACAATTAACCAAGACCTCAACAGAAATAAAAGGGGGTGGGTTTTTTTGTTGTTTTTTTTTCCCCAATGTAATTTGCAAATGTTCTTCTGGATGAGCAGGAATAATGTCTATGAATTAGAGAACTAACTAAATAAAAGATGACTAATGAGGAATTTTACATTTGTTCTCTTTTGCTCATTTGTCCAACTAAGATGTGTTAAAGTACTTGTAAGTTGAATGGTTTTAAGAGGTGAATTTAACAGCCTTTTGGCATTTGTCATCTCAAACATATTACGGCTTCCCATTTTTGCCAAAATCCATGTTGATGCTTTTTCGTTAATCACCCTGTTTGCTTTTGGCAGTGCACAAGTCACTGAACTGGAAGCCAAGAGACCTAGGCTGTATTCCTGGCACAGCCATTAACTTGTCATATGATCCTAGGTAAATCTTTGTGGGCCAGATTTACTCATAGTGATTCTTAATCATCCAAGTAATCCCCATGGCAGCTCACTGAAGCTCATTCTGAAATAATTTCACATTTTAGCATTGACCGTCCTTTATTAAGGGCTCTGCAGTCAGTCCCAGAACTTCCGTGAGCTCAGTTTCACTATCTGTACACGCAGAGGATGCCCATCTCAGAAAGTCCTTTAAGATAAGACTGCCATCTTTTCACTTTATTTATGTTCCAATAAAGGTCTTATGCACTTTGGTGGATGTATTAGGGTATCTCCCTTGAGCAGGAGACAAACTGATTTGTTGCTCATGATCATGGGCTAAGCATGAAGCTGGAGGTTTTCACTTTTCTTTCCCAGGAGTAAATGAATATCCCTGTTTCCCACTGCACATCCTTCCTTGAAGGTAGCAAGATGGTATTCCAGATACTCAGTAACTGGAATACAGTAGTATCTCAAATTTTAAGCCTAAAATTTAGACAGATTTCTGAAATATTCCTTTATCTGCTTTTTCCTTCTTTAATACTTTCAAATACCCAGCTGTTTCCAAGGAGGGGAAAGAGAAGGGAAAAAAAAAAGTCCCTTTGATCATGAGCATAATGCAATTCAGGAATAAACATCAATCCAGAGGTATCACAAAAGCAAAGAGAATTTTGTAATGAGATTCCCCCACAAGCTCACAGAGATCTTGCCTCAAGTCAGTGCCACTCACTGGATCAAAACAATCTGAGCTGTGCTAAAGCTGCTGCAGGGTCAGCACAGACTGGGCATGGAAACATATCCACTGTCATTGCTGTGAGACTCTCAACACCTGCCTGTTTTCTTCTTCTCATTTTAAGGCAGGATTTTTCTGCTCCCTGGGCTCTGCCTGCTCTGCCAGTGCCTAAGTCACCCCGACTCTCCTAACCTACTGTCAACCATGCCTTCTTGCCTTCAGTCTACTCACTCCACGTCATGCACAGGGATCCTCTGCATCCCACTAGTGTTTGTGTTCTTTATGATAAAGTCCCCATTGGGAAGTGCACCACTGATTATAGGAAACACTGATTATAGAAAGGCAATTAACAAGGGGCAAGGAATAGAAACATAATTGACAACAGAAGTGTATCTGGCATTCAGACCCACTCCAGAGGTCACTGATGACAAGGATGAGGCTGCTGGCCATCAGCCAGTACCACTGGATGTTTCAGAAGTCCAAAACTGGGAATGCATTTGAGATGTTAAGAATTACTGTAGAATATTTAAGATCACCCAGAGCACCCCAGAGACATCCCTATAGCAACACAGAAAACACGCTGCCGGGCAGACACAGGATTAAGCCACTACCCCTACTCACAGTTGTCCTGAAGAGAACTTTACCGGTTCTCCTTCCTAACCTTTACAGAAGACCTTACCCTCTCTGTTCCTGCCACTGTGACTTCAATTCAGTTTGGACTTCTCCACGCTATTCCATACCTGCACAACTTTGTCCAGTGGACCTGCTCCTTATTTACAGCAACTGAAAAGGTGAAGACAACCTGGTGCTTTTACTTTACCTGACTCATTCCATTACTCAGCCATATGCACACATTTTTCCAGTGTTATTTTACTGATGCAGCAAGTGTCTTGACTTCCACCAGTCCTTTTGAACAAGATTTTACTTGCCAATACCAGCATACCCACTCACACCAGGCTCTCCCACTTACAGACATTCATTTACATGTACCCAATTGCTTTGCAATGCACTTTAATTTCTGCTTACTTCTCTTCTTTCTTTAGCAAGCAGCCATCATCAAGTACAAACGTTGCTAGCAGTGATTTCACAGATTACTAAAGGTTCACTAAAATTTAGTGGTGTTGGGGTTGGTTTCTTTGTAATGTATTTTAGTGTGGTGATAGCAAGGTGAATCCAAATCCAAGTGTCTGAGAGTTTTGTTTTACCGAGGAGACAAAGGTATGGCAACTTCCAACTCAGCTGAAAGAGGACTGTCACAAGGAATTCTAAAACCTAACCCCAATTCTAAATGGGCCAATGTCCTGAATTTAGAGCTAAATCATTTCTTTACCTCTCGGAAAATACTCAGCTGTTCACAGGGGAACTAGCTGATGGAGAGAGAATCCCAGGAGGAAAGGAATGAGAACATTAAACACATGAAAGGGTACATGACTATCAGGCTGCGCCTTTAGTCCTCTCCCATGGTTGAGCTGTTACTTGTCTGGTAACTCAAACAGGCTCTTGGCTCCTTTCTGAAGTAGCTGAGGTAGTGATGAGCTAATTCAGCATTTTATGTGACCTAATTCAGAAAATATGCAGCTATTCCACTACAGCATACACTGTTCTGCAGTTATTTTATTCATCTCTATGTATCTCTAAGGTTTTGGAACACTCGGAAGCTTACATTTCTGAAACCTGCTTCTCTCCACTTATCCTCCTTCCTCCCTAACACTTGCTGTAATTCACCTCTTTACCAGATGAAAAAGTAACTGATTGGTCAGGGTACACTAGCCTCAGATTCTTTGTTGGACTGGCCATTTTTAAAATGTCACAGAAGAATGGCAGGACACACTTCCTACCATACACTCAATGGCACAACACACTACAAAGAATAAATAGCATGATGAAAGCAATCTCTCCAGGTCTCCTATCCTAGCAACAATTCTTGCCAATTCTTGGAGCACACACTTGTGGTCACTGGATTAATGCAAGTTCCATATTTGAAACCTTTTTTATTCCTTCATTTTCAATGGAGAAAAAGCTTTATGGAATCTTGACGTTTCTAACTCGCACCGTTGCTTCTTTTCATGCCCAGTTAGATTTGTTTCCATTACTCTTCTTCCCAGCCTCTCATTTTTCTGTATTTTGATGCTTCCTAAAGTAAGGATGACTTCCTGAAACAGAAGTATGACCAGCAAAGCAATGCTGCTCATAATGCCCCTTCATGTTTCTACTACGCGTTACAAATTTTCTTTCCTTTCTTGCTACACCAAACTAAGATATCTTGGTAAGGCCGACACTCCACCCCGCAGGTCTGTATGTGTCCTTTTATTTAAAATTTAGCTTTGGGATTCTTGTTTTGAACTTCAGCAATATTTGCTTGCAGACATCCACCCTACTCAAACTACAAGGCATACAAATAATCTTTAAGTGCAAATAATGATTTATGTAACAGAAGTTTTTAACCTATTACTTTACCTACCAAAAGAGATTAAGAATTAGAGATATTTTACTTTGTCAGCCTTGAACACGCAAAAGTATTTCGTATTCTCAATAAGGTACAGATCCTTTTTCTGAAACTGAAAGTTCTCAAAATGCTTTCTAGTTATTCTAAGTTACTAATTGTTTCAAAAAAAAAAAAAAAAAGGAATGCTCTAGCAAAAACAAACAAAAAAACCCCATACCTTTAAGAGCAAATTCTCTCTGTTTCTTAAAGCCTGTGGAATATATAATTCCCATTCCCACCTCACATATAGCAATGAAGAGGCTCTTTATATAAAAATAGAATCTTATGGATTATAATAATGTATTAAATACTAATTTTAAGGTCATACATCACCTTATTTGTACACAAAGAAATCTCCCAAATGTATATTAATATATTAAAACTGATAATATAATTTTAAACAAAACTTTAAAATTGTATAAGAATTGTGTACACTTAAGATCAGTAGGTAGGCTGTGCTACAGGCAACAGTGTTTTTCTGAAATATCCCCCATAAAATTTTGTCCCATACTATGCAGAGCTCCCCACACTTGATTAAAAGAGGTCTTAAAAATTTTTCCTAGATCTCTGTCTGCCTTCTCTAGTAGCACAACATGGATAAGAACCAAATGCCAGCTTATAGGTAAGCATACACATGAAATGAGTCCATTTTTTCCATGAAGAAAGACCGATATATAACTTGGCCTACAATTCCAGACTAGAACCTTGTGAGGGAGACAGAGAAGGAGGAGGTAGAAGAGAGGAAGGCTGCTCTGAGCCTGCTGGTCCTTTCCAATTCTGGCCAAGTAGAGTTCCTTGAGCACAACTCTGGTTTCGCGCTGTTCCTTTTTGTCTCAAAGGCAAACAGAGAGGAGAAAAAACAAAACCAACAGTAAGAAATAAACAGGAAATTACCAAGCTCAGGAACGTTTTTCCGATTTAAGTTTAGGGAGCCTCTCTAAGTGCATTCATCTACTCCAAGCTTCAAATTAACTCCTGGGTTTTAATGAAAAGAGCCATTATTTGGAATGAAGCATTTAAAAGTTTGCAGCCTATACAGAAGAGGGTTCCAAAAATAAGCTTTTCTTTGATTATACAGCAAACTGTATACAAACATGTATGCCATGTTTTTCAGCTTCTGTTAGCTGAAGACCATTACACACAAATTATCAGATCAGCAGAACTACAACAATCATCCCTGGTTAAATATCTCTTTAGGAAGTTAGACTCATGATCAATAAGCAGCAACAGAACATGAATTAAATTTAAAATGTGAAGAAAAAAAAAAAATATGGTAGCACTAATGAAGCACATTGTACCAGCCAAGGTATGGAACAAAAAGCTTACAGCCAAAAAAAGACAGCAGTTAAGAAATAGAGACCTAAAGAGGAGGCAAGCTGCTGACTGCCAACAAACGTATTTATTTAATGGATGTTATGAACCACTCTACATTAGTGAGCTCTACAAAGCTGGTCAACCCCTAAAGAAGTCATTCATAAACAATTATAAACCAAACAAGAGGGAAGTAAGCACTAACTAAAGTTATTATCTAAGAAATAGTAAAGAGGAGGCAAGCTGCTGACTGCCAACAAACGTATTTTATTTAATATGAACCACTCTACATTAGTGAGCTCTACACTCTACATCAACCCCTAAAGAAGTCATTCATAAACAATTATAAACCAAACAAGAGGGAAGTAAGCACTAACTAAAGTTATTATTGGAACAGGCCTACTTTGTAGTCTGAAACAGAGTAGCCTCCATTTCTGAGGTTTCTAAATGAAATAAGATAAAATTGCACCTCTGGCAAAGGCACACTAGGTGCCAGACTCCTTGAGAAAAAGAGGAGGCAAGCTGCTGACTGCCAACAAACATGTATTTATTTAATGGATGTTATGAACCACTCTACATTAGTGAGCTCTACAAAGCTGGTCAACCCCTAAAGAAGTCATTCATAAACAATTATAAACCAAACAAGAGGGAAGTAAGCACTAACTAAAGTTATTATTGGAACAGGCCTACTTTGTAGTCTGAAACAGAGTAGCCTCCATTTCTGAGGTTTCTAAATGAAATAAGATAAAATTGCACCTCTGGCAAAGGCACACTAGGTGCCAGACTCCTTGAGAGACTTGGTAAGATTTAGGCACGTGTATTTCTTAAGCCTTTGAAAGCCTCCCTCACAGCTTGGTTGACAAACCACTCTGTCACATCTCCAGCAGTAATACAAACCTTTCTACCTCTGTGTTCCCATCAAGAAATAAATTCTAGATAAAAAGTGAAGCTAGTGGGTGTCACAGGCCCCGACCCTCTAGGAATTCTGAAAAGAAATTAATCACATTTTATGTTTTGCTGCTTCCTTCTAAGCATGCTACCTGTACTTCAGGAGGTCATTGCTTTTAGGCAGCAAAACCATGCCCTCTAAGATGTTCAGTTCACATATAGCAGTCAACTTCTAATAATATTCTGAAAAGGAGAAATACAGAAAACACATCTTAGATGAGAGCTATCTATTAAGTACATGTAACATTTTTATTAATAAAAGGACTGTTTACTTCTCAAAGTCAATTATAAACGGCATACTACAAGCAGGCAAAAAAAAATCTCCTTGTGATCCAAAGCACAGTGTAATGCCTTGTTTTTATTTCCACCTTGAATCAGTCTGCATTTTTGAGCTAGGTTAAATCTTCATGTGCTTGTAATGATTGCTGCTAATACAGCTCATCTGACAAAGAAAAACAGCTCTGCCAGTAGTTACTAATCACGGTTCACTACTTAACAGAACTAATTTTAGAGTTATAAAAACCAGTGAATCTACCACTTTACCAGGTGGCATCACTTTGTTTCATTGAGATGTTTGTAATAGCAAGTCATGAGCTAAAACCATATCCATCACATTAACCCAAAACAGTATTAAGCCTCATCACTCATTCTTCTTTTCTCTTTCAGCTACTAAGCTTACTACTGTCTTTAGTTCTTCTACTTTCATTATCATTTGCTTTTCATGTTAATAGTACTTTGGTTTAGCATTCCTCTGAAGGTCTGTTTTTGCTAAGATAGTGCTGAGGTAGGTATCTGTTATTTTGAGGATGCAATTTACAATCAGGGATAAGGAATCATGGAAGGGGACAAAGCAAGTAAGCCAGAAGAAAACAGAATGCAAGCTGACCAGAAAAGGGGAAAACTGTTGGTGGAGTAGTAATATAAAGTAAAGTGACAGAAGGCTATTACAAGTAACTAGAATAAAACACATAAGAGAAATTTCAGGTTCCAAAATGGTGCAAAGGGACACTACTACTGTGAACTGATGCTGGAATTCGGACAGCGTCACTGTATTCTGCTCTCAAAGCACAAAGCACGTGATAAGATATCAAGCATGAGATGCACAAAGCTGACAGAGCAGAGATAGTTTTTTAAACCAACCACAGCACATCAAACAATATTTAGACACCAAATACAATCACGAAGGAAAAACAGCAATGCTAAAATGTAAGGGTGAAAGGGAAACTTTAATATTGTTCTATGTGCATAATAAGAATGTCAAGCATGGCACTTCCGTATCATGCCAAATGCAGATTCCTCAGGATTTTTAAGAAATGAACAGCAAATATAAACCCACATACAAACATGAGAATGTTTTAATAACTTACAAAGATGGAGACTTAAAGAAATAGGTGATAAAGTCTCAAACTTTTATGCAGTGAGTGGAAAAATAACTATTGTGCACAGGGTTTGCTTTCATTGCTTTATAACATTGGATGTTTCCTTCCTGCTTACAACAAGCAAATCCAACTACCATTTGTGTTAAACCAAGGAAACAGCAGCTCACTGAATTTCCAGGTTGAAATCCACAGGAGAGTTAACAGGAGTTACAGCAGCCTAGATTCTGGTACCTTCAGTCACACTGATTAGTACTATTAAAAACCAATTTAAAAACAAGCAAACAAACAAGACACAGGCAACAAAACTTCAAAGTATTATAGGGGTTAGCTTTCCTACTGGACCAATGTGAACATGCAGCCCACTCTTGGCCCAGTATAAACGTTTTTCAGGCAGATGATGTTTCATTTATATGCCTCTACTAAAGAGGAGTTTCCTTTACACAGATAAGACTGCAGCATGCACACGTATGTATGTGTGCATATGCACAATGGAATGTGTCTCAACCATGGAAATCCCATCAGATTGTAAAGGTTTATGAATGAAATCCAGAGGCCCCACAGAATGCCATCAATGATGAGCCATTTTATAGACTGGGAAATAACAACAAGACTTCTTTAAAAAACTGGAATCTGTAGCCAGAGACACACTAATGTAAAACAGACCGCTTCTTGAATTGCACGCTTGATAGAACCGTTCTAAAACATTCTCTTGATAGAACCATTCTCCACAAACTATGCTCAAGGATTTGCACTGCTGTTTAGAAAATCAAATCAGCTCTAGATATAGCAGCAACTGCCAGTATGCCATTATGCAGCTATTACAGTTTTTTTTTTTTAAAAAAGTATACCACAAGTACTGGTATTGCCATACTTTGCCCTCCCAACCTGCCTAATCTCATAAAACTGTAAACTGCGAGCAAAAGATGACAGTTTTACTTCTGTGGATACACTCAGGTTATCCAGGCCCAGCTTTCTGCCAACATATTTCAGTAACTATTGTGTAAATTCAAATATTGTCCCATCACTCTGATCTGTTTTAGAAATACAAAATTACTAAACCAGGACTCAGCTACAACTTTCTTTAGGGTTGTCAAGTTACATAAGAAGGAATAGAGACACTTGAGGTAACTAAATACTAGCTGAAATAAATGGCAAGCTTCTTTGTTTAATCAGGTCAAATCCCGTGGTCAGCATTCAGAAAAATCCAGAGTGAAGTTAAGGGGATTCCTCCCTAGGCAATTATAGCAAATTGGCCCCTGTGATAATGAAAATAAATTAATTCTGTAATTTCAAAGATTTGAAGCAGATTAGAGCAACCAGGATATGTTTTTATATTTCCATCTTAACATATGGCTGATTGCATTATATTTAGAGGATGACTGTTTCTTCAAGGCACTTTCTCAAAGTTACAGCAAAACATGACAACATTCACCCCCGTTTCAGTCACTAGTCACACTATTTTATTCTACATTATTTACTGGATCACATTGATCATATCCTTCTTTTGACCCCAAACCTTGAAAAAATACCACAGACTGTTAAAATACTTACAGTAAAAGCATCCATCTAATCTTTCTACTCGAGCAAAACAGTATGCTCTAACAGGAATGAAAAACTGGTTTCACTGAGGCTCACTTGACATAGGAATGAACCCACTGAGTATGGAAGGTAAAGACAAAGGGTGTTAAAATAGGAGTGAAATGTTGCAAGGAGCGTTTCCCCTTAATGAATTACTGGGAGATTTGTAGCAGGCCAGCCAGGGTAAGTCTTTCAGCATGTGTATCCAGAAGTGTCATGGACTTGCTGCACTATATCGTTGCTGCCCTTTCCATGAACTGGGCAGTTTCCTTTCACCAGTTTATTTTCACTTCTATTCTGGCAGCTGTCTACAGCAGTAGGCATTTATCTTAAGTAATTTGCTACTTGTTGAAGAATTCATTGGGGGGGGGGGAGAAGGAAATAGCCATTCTTGGTGCACCATGTCATAACTGATTAAAAAAAAAAATTCAATAAAGATAAAACAGATTTCCCACAGATTTTTCCCCCACTTCAGAGGGGATCTTATACATATAGGTACCTTTCCCCTCCCCCAAGCAAAACACCACCAGAACTTGCTGAATTTAACTTTCCAATTATTGTAAGTAGCAAAATTTGTGAAAGCTGTTTGCTTTTACTTAAATCCTCCAAAGGATTTTCCTTACATAAAAAAAGCTCAGTAATGACTGCAGTAAAAAATAAACCTACTAATAAAAAAAGTGAGGGTTAGGGCTTTTCCTTTCTTTTGCACACTACTAACCTCTTGCAATAATGAGGCAGAGCCTTTGATACAAACTACCTGTTCCTATGTTCAGCAACTAACCTCAAGAGCAGAGTTTCTGGAACAAAAAGATAGGACAGTGGAAATTCAAAAGGCAAGAGCAGCATTTAATGGGGATTTTTGCTGAAATATACTTTACATTACCTTGATTTCTGTGTCATTAGGAAAATGGTCATTTGCCCAGTTTGTAGAGTACTGTGGAAGAAAGAAGAAATGTCAATGCCAAGTGCTATTGGCAATACAAAGGGCTGTTCCAAGCAGGAAAAAAAATTAAAAGAAAAAAAAAGTAAACATTTCCATTCTCCTTACTGGCTACAGTTATGGGAGGCTGGCAAAGTACATTGCAAAGTAGACCTTACAAAGCATTTGGCAATTTCTATTAAATAGGAGCGAAAGCAAAATGGGAAAGAGTGAAAGTAAAATTACATTCTTGTGTTGCACATATGAAACCCAAGGGAGCAACCGGTATTCCAAGCACTGGTTGTTACAAATGATTTGATGAAAGACCTGTAGCCCTTAAACTTTAATGCTTTTCTAGGCTTTATACAAATTCTGTGAAGTCAGAAGTTCACTGCAGCAGGTGAAAAACCAGACAAGCCTCCCTAGCCCTCATTTTCTCTCATTTGAATGCAACAGTTTACACTGCAAGTTTGCATACTGTAGCCCCACAATAAAGTAAGCAGAACCGTAATTCGCTATTTTGAGTAGCTCATCTTTCCAGACTGAGCTAGCACTAAAACTAACCATTTCTCAGTTGCAGAGCTAAAAAAAAAAAAAGAAAATCCATTGCTTACATAACACATTCATTATATCTACAAAATGCATACTGTTCCTGTTACACTACCTCAGAAAAGTTTCAAAATCAGAAAAACAACAGACAATGTTGGAAAACAAAATATTTTCTTTTCACCATAAAGTCTGAGTAATAACTAACTGGCATTCTCCAAATGGAGATTAACAATGTTGAACCAGATGTTCTCCATTTCACAAGTGTCTATGTCTCAAAAATACCCAAGACAGATATCCTTTGGAAAATCCTACCTCCAGAGTTCAAATTCAAGCTTAAACAAAACAAAAACAAACTGAACCAACACCCTCTTCCCCCCACAACCTCCACAGCATGCGACACTTCCTCACTCTGCATGTATCAGTATAAACTGATAAACAAAATGAGTTTAAAAAGTTATGTGTGCACATGATTACATGAAGTCTGTTAGAGAGGAGTTATAATCAGAACCTCAAATGTAATGCTCTGATTCACCTAACATTTCAGCAAAAAATTAACTTCAGCTACGCAAGTCAGTCTCCTTGAAGTTGTCCAATACTGAACCAACAGCTTTGACTCCAGTTAAAATCAAAACCAGACAGATTTGCTCCAGTCCTAATCTGTTAAGAGTTGGTTGAAATTTTCATGAGAATATGAATTTCCATGAGGATTGAATTTCAAAGAGCAGAGATCTTACAAGAATTGCTAACCTTGAAATATTTCCCTTGGAATCTTATGGCATGTGGATGCCATTTCACCTGTGCCCATTTTTTCAATGCAACCTTAAGTTACACTGGACCTAAACCTCTTTACTCAATATTTTTAGGGAAGCACCAGTGAGAGTGCCATCTGCATTTCCCCCTGCATAGAGGCTTACAAAACTATTCAAATTTTAAATTTAAATTTAAATTAAAACTTAGCAAGCTGGTTATTTGCATGTGTGGTGGAAGGGTCTCAGATCTGCTACAGCTATGTTTACCTAGGAGAGAGAATCTAAAGGGAAATGAACATCCGTACTGTGTTAAAAATTCTGATGATCATCAAAAACATTTGACATAGGAACCAGTCGTCTCTGGTAATCTGCTTAGCTGACCAAAAGCAGTGTGACATCATCACACTTAGATACTTTCAAAGCTAGATGAGCTTCTGTATTTTAAATGTCCGGCAAAGGACTACATAATGTATCATCAGGAGTGCTGTTATCATTGGTTTATAGTAATACACATATGCAAGTCAAAGCGCTGATGAAAGATTTATCAGTATTCTAAGATTAAAAGTGAATTTAGCCCTAATCACATATGAGGTGACAAAGGAGGCATCAGCCAGGGGCCTGTATGTTATTCAAAAGAAAATAGGAAACACAAAGTCGGAGCACAGGTACCTAGCAAAATTAGTGCAGTCTATGAGTCAAGTTTTGTTTTCTTCAGAACTCAGCCTGATGGCCGTATTGATAACGTAACAGTGGCTCTTGCCAAACCAACATGCCATTGTCAGCTTCATTCTATTCACAGCTGATTCAGCAAAAGCTAAGGATATCCAATATTTTGCATTATAAAAGTCTCTTTCCAACTGCCTATAATTTTGCGACTCTCCAACCGATTAATCTGAACTTTCCCACTCCTCTTATCTGCCCTGGGACAGTCTTCTGGAGAGCTTCAGTGCAATTGTACCACTGGTCCCTGAAATGAGAATAAGAATAACTTTGCCCCATCAATACATTCAGATGATAATGCCTAGCACTACAATGCTTAAGAACAAGGACTTAAGACTTGGCTGGGGAGACCATTATTTCACCCTTGTACAAGATTAGCTTGGAGACTAGGATGAGGAGCCAGTGGATGGGGAAAGAAAACAGAAAAAAGTTTGATCAGACCTCAGCAAAAGAGTTCGTGTCTGCAGACTAATTACTTCTTCACTGAGTAGACAACAAGCTACAGGCGCTGCCAGTCCAAAACCTGTGTCAGAAGTCTCTGTGGGATCAACTCCATGAAATTGCATCTTGTGGAAATACACTGATGTTGTTCACAAACAAGTAATTTTTGTACTCAGTTTTCTTCAAAAAACAAGCAGCCAATAATTGCCAAAATCCTTTAAAGCATAAGCAACATCATTTCTTTGCCCTGGTAAACACCTCAGACTGAAGTCCCAAACTTAGCAGAAACTCTTGCACCAACTTCCCTGCACTTTTATCATACTTTATAAAATGGAGGAGTGTCCCCATCACCCTGTGGACCTTCTCTGAAAACAAAATGTCTTAACTAAGATCTCTGAAGCCTAAGCATTCCAGAAGGCACCCTTGATAAAACTCAGTATATATCACAGATAAAGAGGAGGGTTTGAACCTCAAATTATAAACAGCAGTATGCTCAAATTAAATGGAAGAGGCACCCAACTGCAGTTGTATGCAGCTACAAAAGGAGTCAGTTTGTCCAAAATATGTGTTAAATCATGGCCACAGGTAGGCCAAACATTTCCAGATTTCTTCCCCTTCATGTTTTCCTTCCTGTGTTAGTTGCTGATAAAAAACATTTTGCCACTACTTAGCTGGGCAGAGAAAGAGACAAAGCCAAACCCCAAAAAGCTGTTACATGGTTTATTTACTCAAAAAACCCATGTTTTCATTGTAATCTGAACAAGGCTCAATAACTACATTCTGGGAATTAAAGATTCAAACTCCTTGTTCTTAATTTGTATTTTCCCATAGAGCCAAGCTTTTCAGAGATGCTGCATGGTCTAGTGATGGTCAGAGGAGAAGACTGGGAGCCTTTAGGATACCGGATCCCAGTCCAAATTCACAGCACTGACTCATAGCCTGGGACAAGCCACTTGACCTCCTATACCTCAAACAGTCCAGCTGGAAAATACAGAAAGAAAAGCAGCAACCCGGAATGAGAAACAGTTACTATGACTAAGATCAGCTCCTGGATAAATCAAACATCAAATAAAATGTGTTTTCCATATGGAAGCTGCTTTCCTAAAGTGGAATAAAATGTAAATGCCTGTCAATTATAATGATCCGAGAGGCACGTGGTGAGAAAAGCAGCTCTGTGACAGACCAACAGGAAAGACTCAGCTAGGAATGAAGGACAGTTTTTGAGGTGCAGAGAAATGGGAGACGGAAGGTAGTCAGGCATCTGGCAGCAACAAAGGTGAAACCATGATTTGAGGAGGTCAGAGACAACAATGTGTCTGAGTCAGAAAAGGTCACTTATTCAATATTCCAGCTGTAAGATGAAAGAATGCAAGTGGAGATTTTTCAGAGCAGAGATCACAGATGCAAGAACATCTAAAAGGTGGACTGTTATTTGAAAGTGCCACTGACAGATATGATGAATCCATCCTCTCAGGCCAAAAAATTTCTCATCCACTCTTGATTTTACCTTTTCTTTCTCCTCTCTTGCACTTCTCTAAGCAGTCATCCCTGTTTCCCTGAGTTTCCATCCTGCACAGGAATCCAGTCTTTTCACTAAATTTCAATAGGCCAATCCTAACTTTAATAATACTGCACTGCTCTAAGTATTGGACCATCTGAAGAATCGTGATCTTCTACGATTCTGCTAAAACCCTCACATCACAGAAGTACCAGTACAAGGAGATGAGATATCCCCTAGGAAACGGTGCAGCCAGGTCTTAGACTTGCATGTTTTCTAGCAGTTCCAAATGCTGTTCATCCAAAAAAGATCATGGATCTCTTTCTGCTACTCTGCTGCCATAAAGACATCATTATGGAAGCCTGAGATAGAAAGCTCTATGCTTTGTTTCCATACAGAAGATGAGTCTTGAGCCCAGGTACTTCACCTATCCTGGACCACGCACTAGCCCACCAGCATTCAAGCAAGATTGCTCCAAGTACATCTGCATGAGAAGCTAACCAGCTCCCAAAGTAAAGGTAGAATAAAGATGACATTTCCTCTGTTCTGCCTCTCCTGAGCTGTGCTTTCTGCATGTTTTTGTGACAGAAAGCCATTCCATTAAAATACACTGTTTTTGAAAAAAGTGTATTTCCTATACTAACAGAACAGCTGAACTAGCAGTGTCATTCCTTATTGGTATTTACATGAGGCTCATATGCAGGTGAATAGATGAGACTGCTAGTGAAACAGATGAGTTTTAAAGAATTAATACCTTCTAGAAGCACACAGAATCCAAAACGCAAAAGAAACAAGTACAGCATCATTTGAACTTGGAATACTGATCTCCAGCATGTTCACAAACTTTCAGATTCACCAGCTGAGACATCATGATTTTAGAGAGAAAAAAAAAGCTACAAAAAGGTCAGATGTCCTTGAAGTAAAACATGGGCTGAACAGTCAGTCAGTGACAGTAGGGAATTGTGAACCAAGTGAAAGAGCTAGAGTCTGAGAGGCAGCCATCTACAGATTGCACAGTGAACTGCTTAAAGAAAGAAATTGACTTCCTTGGACTGACTTTACAGAGCCAAAACAAATTATGAAAGTGTTGTACGAACAGCACTATCCAGTTCAAGTTGGAAACATGCTATCAGGAAGTCCACTAATACAACTGACCAAAGAAGCAGCTCCTGTGGAGATTGGTAAAGCTTGTTCAAAACATTAAGAAGCAAACACATGCAGAACTTGAGTTTAAAGAACTGGCCGTATCAGAAACCTGCAGCAGTGGATGCCCTGACAAGGCACCAGCATTGTCATTACAGTGAATTAGTTAATCCTCTGGAGTTTTTACTGGGGTGGGATAACCTCCTAGGGCACAGGACAAGCCAGCAGCAATTATGGCATACCAAGGTGAAGACATACAAACCAGCGAGGAGTGCCACTTTACCCTGTGGCCTCGGGCAGGTCCACAGGGTACAGAAATGCGCTGTGGCAGCTTCCTACAATAGTACAGCTTCCAAAATACTGTGGTGAAAACTACCAATAGCACAGAGTCTTTTATGGGCTGTGAAGCCAGTACTGACAGTTCTCACTTTCATCTAGCCAGGAGAAAATTGAGGTTAAAAAAAACCTCTTTTAACAGTTACAGTAAAAGCAATTTAAAGAAGAATAGGGAAAGAGAGGGCAGCAACTGAGCAATTGGCTGAAGGCTAAAGGAGGCAGCGCTGAAGGCCTAGGCAACTTACAGCCTTGCAGTCAGCAAACAATACAAAGAATTAGACCTGCTAACCACAACTTGGCCAGGTACCTGATCTGATGAGGAGGAGGATATGAAACATGGAATGATGTTAATTTATGGTTAGCTTGCTGTCAGTGACTCTCCTTTGACAGGAAAATGGGAATTGTTCCGTAAGCTCAAAGCAAAGCTCTCTCTTGACAATATCCTTAGCAGGATGTCAAAGAAAACACTCGATAATCCCAATGCAGACAAAAAACAAGACAAACTTCTTGTTGGAATTATTACAACTGAACATTCTCATTTATTCTCTTTCTATTGTTTTCATCATCTGCTTCTTTGCCATTCACAAGTAAGCTGCTATGTATTTAAACACTTCTGCTAAGGCAGTTAAAGACAGAAACACATAGGCAAGTCACTAGAAGAAACATCTCACTGCTCCTGTGGACCAATGGCAAAACTGAAACCATTGCAACTACCGTCTTTTTGCCCAAACTAGTGCAAGGCTTGACCACATTGACTTAGAATTGGGACTGCAATTTACCACTTCCCGGTTCCCTTCTGGGAACACACCAATACTACTAAATTATTTTCAGACTTCTAAGCTGTCAGAGGATCAGGTTCTTACACCTTTTGGTGTGCTTTCTGGTAACGCAGTAAACACGTGCACTAGTGCACAAGCCCTTTCTCTGTGGTCTCAGTGCCAGGCTCAGCTTTTCTGTTGTTCAGCCCTTATTTTAAGTGACTCCAGTTTAAACTCCATGTCAGCCCCCAGAAGACTGGTGAGTCTAGTAATTAACCAAATTAATGACACATTTATGAAGTAAAACTGTAACACTGTAGTATTTACTCTTAAAGGATACTATTTGAAAAAGAAGTTCAAAGCCTCTACTACATCGTATGGATAAGATGAGGAAACATTGAATTAGGAATGGTTCAACCACTTTGGTAAAAATGTACAAATTTTGCACCGTTGTCATCCAAAAATATTTTAAATGTTTTTATGTCAAGTCTAAACAGAATGTTTCTGAAATCACCTTAATGATTTTTTAATCTTATTTACATTGCAAGCAGAGCCAAAAGGCCAAAGTACCACTGAAAATTCTCTTCCCCAAATACGTGCAAATGGACCAGTAAGATGTTAATACCAGAAATCAACTTTTTGTTTCAGGTTTTCCAGTCAACAATTGAAGTCTCAAGAAGCTTGGGAAAAACGGACACCATTTTAGGTGCTTAACAAAAATCAGAACTTCAGCATTCTTGAAGCAGGCAATGTGCTTTCTTTCTATGCTGACACACTGTCAGTACATCAACATAAGTAATATCAATAAATATATTTATAAAATTATAATAAATAACAAATGTAGGAAATTTGTCATATTTGTTAATTTGTTATAACAAACATCAAATTATAATAAATAATTAGAAAAACCTAGTAATTCAAGCTTTCACAAGCAATACAATACCTATTCCTGCCTTTCTCCCATCCTAGAGTTATTTCCATTCACTAAATAATCTGATCACTCCAATTAACAGCAGCCTGAATGGAAAAATTGATTGTATTTATCACCAATATTATTCTATTTCAGTCAAAACAGTATGGGAGATGAATACAGTCTAATTTATGAATCGGTACTAAATGAGTTTGACCTTTTTTTACACAGCTTCAGTAATGAATCTCAGTGCCTATAATTTTTTGCTATTTGTACCTACACAGAACTAAGATGACCTACAGGAAGAAACACCTAAAAAAAAAGTGAGTTGCACTTGTTTTTTAATTAATATTTCGATTTTCTCTTTATAACTCTAAAATACATTAAATGCACTGTATAGCAATTACTATAAGTTTAGGAGAACTGATGATAAAAACAGGAGACCTATTTAGAAGTTTTCACCTGTTAGGACCTGCCACAACAAATTAGACCCTGAACATCTATTTATGCAAGAGATATCTATAAGAAGAGAAATACTGCTCTTCTATTGTCTCACTAAAGTTGATTAAAACAGACAATAAAATGAAAAGTACTGTATTGCATGAGCATTTTTAGTGCTGCAGCCTGGTTTCAGTAGAATATTCTTCAGTAAAACTCATGTTCCTAAATGGAAGAAAATGATGTTTAAAACTACTGGCCCTGTTCAGAATAGGAGAAAAATAACCTATCCTTCCTAGCTCTTCATCTGCTATACCAGCCTCAACAACTGGAAGCAATGAAGGGCCACCTCAGCATCAGTTAACTCTATTTTCAGTTAGAAATTTACACAGGACTCTGGTCTAAACTGTACCTTGCAAAAACAAACAACCAAACCAAACAACCACCACCACCGCCCCTGAAATTCTCTTCAGCTCACAGGTTATACAGCACTTTAGGAAGATTGTACATATGTTCTACCTCTACATGGACTCACACAGAGCTCTCGGAGAAGGGAGAGAATGCTCAAATTGGCTTAAAGCCATCTCTGTGCCTTCTCCGCTGCTAGGCTGCATCACAGTGCCTAAGGTCACTTGCTGATGATGTTACGGAAGGCTGCCCAGAGTCTAAGTGATGATGCAGCCTACAGCTTTCATCTCCAGTGGCTCTCCTACCACCAACCCATCTCTAGAAGCGCTGGAAGAGAGGGCAGGAGGGGTCTCAGAAGACAGCCTTCCTCACCTAGACCTAGAATTCTGAAAGCTTGTTGTACTGCTCTGTGATTTTTACCCAGCATAAAGGGACTAAGGAAAGACTTACATGCCTATGTACAAATTAGGTTATAACCAAACCTTCAGAGAAGGTCTGTAGCTCATGCTGCAGATCACTGATGTGATATATAATGCTTCCTGCCAGCACTAACAGGAACCTATTGCCACTGAAATGCACTGCTTGTATTCTGGAAATTCTACTTTTGCTTCCCTGGCTTCTTCCCACAACAGCCTGAAAGCAGGAAGAAAGCTCATGCTTGCTGCAGCAGAGCTAGCCCCATGGGTTAAGTATCACCAACTCCTGGAATAGGTGCATGTGGTTAAGATACTGCAGCAGAACTGCCCAAGATAACGAACGTTTGCAACTGTCAGACAAGACAAGCAATCCACTCTTTCTTACAATGTGTATCTTTTCCATTTAGCAGACACAAGCCTTCAGAAAGAGGGAGGAGATAGGGTAGTCATCCTAATAACAATCACAACTCACATCACAAACTCGATCACAATCTCAGCTACAACTATGGGCTTAGCAGCAGATTTTGAACTGTTGCAGCTGTCCACCAAATTTGATGTTTCCTCATTCTCTGTTGTTCAGAAAGAACACGACTGCCAATTTCTTCCCTATATCTGTTCTTTGCTGAGTAATGCAAGAATAGCAATGAATAGCAGACTCCTTCTGCAAAGAGCATGTGCCTCATACAGACCAAATATAGCAATTTTAACAAAAATCTGTAATTATTTTGTTTTCCTTAAATAAGAAGTTCCAAGAGTGTTGTAATTATATGATAAGCCCCCAAAACAAAGTCCCAGCTCTTACACAGCATAAAGAGAAGTTCAAAAATTCAAGCTTTTTCTAATGTAAAAATCAGAAAATATATGTGATATTAAAAAATACATTTCAGATAATGTCATGTTGGGTTTGGTTTTGTTTTTAACAGATGCAGCAATTCTGGGGAGCCCTGAATTACAATTTACGAACAGTCAGGGACAACAGCCTTAACTCAGTTGTTCTTTCTGATTCCAAATTTTAGTCTGAAAAAGAAATGCTGCTGCTTCCTGATAGATCGAGTCTCCAGACCTACTAGGAGGAAGGAGAGAGTAGGCATAAGAAATTCCTTTTCATGGAAAAGAAGCTGAATTTATTACTGGCTCTTCAATTTCTGGTAAGTTTCCACATTTAAAAAATAGTTTTGCACAAACTGTTTTTGCCCACACATTTTTATTATCTAATAAGTAGGTGAAAATTGCATTGACTGATTTTTCATTCCTAACAGCCTTATACTTCACATACACTTGTAAAACCTGCTCAACTCAAGACAATATCATGAGATGACATAGATTCAAACTTTAAACAAATACATAAAGCCATGACCCGTTTGTTTTGATATTCTGCAATGTTCCAGACGGGGAGAAAAGCCATCACTGAAACCATGAGACATACAAGACTTCACAATTTATTAAGAAGATTAGCTGGGTTTAGTTTGTGCAGTAATGATTAGTCACTGAATATGTGTTGGTTTGAAAGCCTAAAAGGTCAGGGATCAAGGAATTATTTGTTTTAATTGTGTTTAGATTTTTTCCATCTTTTAAATACTTAAAAGTTTCTTTAAGTCAAGCAGAACTTTGCAAATGCGAAACTCCAAGTATATTCCACACAGAACAACAAACGCACCTTAAATATCGCATGTTTTTTCACTTTCGGATTATATTTGTAGAACTGCCTGCTGTGAAATGACAAAGTTCATGGTTCATCTGAACTTTTGAACTCAAGTGAGTATTTGACACAGCAAAACAATCTAAATGAACCTAACACAAAGTTTTCATAGTTTAAACCTAGCTTTCAGGCCTTTGTCTGGGGCAATTGGGTAGGAAAGTTCTTTATTGATGTTGTAAAAACTACCAGTTTAATAACAGGCAGAGAGAGTGGAGAGATCAGTGGAAAGAGCACCTTAGCATTTCTGAAATAGTGCTGGTTTGGTAGTTCATTGAACTTTACCTGACCCCATTACGAAGGCTTCCCCAGGACAAGTTGTAGCTGCATTTGTGACAAGACTGAAGCTTCCTATCTTATTTCAAATAGGCTCCAGGGCTGGGAGTTCACAGATAAAGTTATTTTAAAAAAAAAATATATTCTGCACACATGAATTCACTTGGCTCCATGCACTGCTATTTCATTTTTATGTTCAGGCTGGATTCTCTTTACTATGGAGAAGTTGAAATCTTTTTTTCCGAAAGGAAAAAGTTTTGTCACCTGCATTCCTGGCATATACCAGAAAGAGTCCTTAAAAAAATGGGAAAACGCAGTGCATTTAAGATTCTTAGGCTGATGCTCCTCACAGACCCTAAATCTCGGCCTGCTTGCACGTGATTGCTATGATCCCTTTTTAATGTTAATAAAAATTCTACAGCAGCCTCAATTCACGCTTTATCAATTTTAGACCTATCAACCAACAAAACTTGGGAAAATATTTTAAGGCTTTTAAAATTACTTTTAAGACCCTGCAAGATGTCCTGTACTTCAAGTTCACAATCAGTTTCATAACTCACTAGTGCATATGAACGACCAAGATTTCTGACCACATTAGAAGTGCTGACTGCATACTACATAGGGTTCAAATGAGCCTTACAATATCAACAGATGAGTGATAAAGCCCTACAACTGTGCAGTCCCCTGCAAATTCCCTGTGAAAATAATCGTCCGGCACAAGAACCTGTATTTCACCAGCCTGTAAGCCTGCAGTCACTACTTCCTTCCATCCAAGAGAGTGAAAAAAGCGACCCAGAAATTACTTAGAGAGCAGCTGTAATAATCACCAACAGTATTACAGTTAACGTCGCCCCTCTGATGCAGCTTACTAATAAAGTTATCTGTATGTTTTTGTTCAGCTGAACTATGACGGGAAGACAGATTCGAGAATCAGAAAATTCCTAAAGCAATTTAAAGACGTTTGGTATTACTAACTTCCTCTTCCAACTAAATCTTCCAAATTTACCATTTAACACCAAAGCCTACTTATATAGCTCTATTTCTAACCCTTCCACTTCGTTTGCCGGCAAGTTTTACTTCCAGGATATCTGCTCTTTCTTCTATTCACCCAAGAGGATAGCATTCTGCAGGAACGAGAAAGGGAAATTGCTATCTTGCCGCATTTAAAAAGAAAAAAAAAAAAGAGCAGGAAGAGCCCTCGGCCCCGGGGTTTGGCTCTCCCGGGAGCGGCCCTCCGCTGCAGGCCGCCC
>NW_008795129.1:8726743-8748144 GCF_000699145.1 Aptenodytes forsteri
GTCTTTGCCACGCAGATGTGCGCAGGCCAGGCATCAGCATGTGACCTACCAGAGGCTTCCTCACAGTAAATTAAGCAAGCTTTGCCCTCTGGGGCCGCTCCCTGGGACTCTTACTCCGCTCCTGATCACGCAATTAACAGGTTATGCAGATGCAAACACCGATAAGGAAGAACTTCAGCTGGCACCCAAAGCCAACTGCAGACCCACTGAATTTCAAACAGCTAGACAAAGGGGTGCCTTGTACCTGCAATTAACAGCCCCGGTATCTTCTTATATCGCTTGCAAAAGGTACTAAACCCGCGAGGCTTTTGCAAGGGAGGGCAACCACCTCAGGCCCGTCGCGGAGCCAGGCACCGGCTGCGCCTAGGCGGCCGGCCCCCGGCAGGGAAAAGCCGCCGCGCTCGCGGGAAGGCAGCGCGGAAACGAGCCCGTCGGCAGGGAGAGGACAGCGCTGCCGCGGTGCCAGCCGAGGCCCCGGAACCCGTCACGGAAGCCTCTCGGGCGAGGCTCCGGCTGCTCCGCTAACGCGTGCGGCCTGCCCGCACCTGCGCGCCGGCCGCGCAGCCCAACGGCCGCGCCTCGGAGGAGCTTCTCGGAAACGGCCTTCCACACGGCAGGCAGCCGGCTCCCTCGGGGCGGGCGGTGCGTTAGCAGCATTGCCTGGGAAAGATTGCGGCACCCGCAACTTAAATCCAGCCCTCCCTTTTAACCAGGGAGTCCCGTCACTGATGGCTGAGGATTTTATTTACATTTATTTTTTGTTCCGTTTCAGGACCCACCTGTGCTCTACAGTGTCCTAAAATGCGTGAGGTAGCTGACAGTGAGTCCCTGGCTCACCATTTGAAGGGCAACACCCTAGTGAAATTCCATATGGGGACCTGAGCTAAAGCAATAACATTTTGTACACTCCGATACTTGTATTGTTTCAGAGATCTGAAAAGTAATCGCCTGAATCATTGCTTGATTAGTTCTGTCTATTCTCCATGAAGTATCTAAATTCACACCCTAGATGCTCTATGAATTAACCTTCCGAACTTTTCAAGGGATAAAGTTGAGTTTCTCCATTCCCCTCCCCAATTGCTGAACACCCCCCAAATGTTCCCTGTCAAGAACCACAAACCCAACTGAGCCTGGACCCAAGGTTCAATATGCACCCTGCAACTGTGCCATCACAAATTCACCCCGCGGTTTTTGAGCAGCCACCGGCTGCTGTGCTAAGTAAGCCTTGCTGGGCATTGCTTTCCAGTCAAGCCTTCCGCAACACAAGAAGGATAATTTCTTTTCACCTCCAATATGTGTGAGTGATTTTGCTGCTTCCTGCCCCTCTGTGAAAAGGCTGTGGGCTGGGATTCGTCTAAACTGGAGAAGGAGTGGCTGTTGGCACCCGTTTTATGATCCAGGGAGAAAGTTACCTCTGGCATCTGGAATGATAATGGATAGGAAAGATTTTGTTGCCAGCCCCCCTGAGGCTGCTGTTACCTTCACAATGACAGGTGTGGATGACCAATATGTGTTTAATCCTTCAGATCCCCTTGTCTTTCTTCTGGGAAGTTCAGAACACTATATCAAACCCATTCCCCAACTGAAACACTGAATCCTCTGTGAGGCTTAGGAAGTTGACCCTTGCTCTGTAGACCCTGTGTGTGCCCCTGCTCTCCCATTTCTTTCTAATTTGTTGTAGGACTTGTACTGGCAACCTATTACAGAAGCATCAATCAAATCGGCTCCTAAAATGGCTTGTTAGACTGCTGTGTTGATGCATGCATTTTTAAGAGATTTGGAGGGAGAAAGTTTAGAAGCAAGCAGGCTGGGGCCAGTTTTATTAATTCTGGACTAAGCAGAAGCAAAGTAGCAAAGACACACGAACATGCAGAGTATGGTGTTTGGAACTATGCAGCAAATGCCACAAGCTTTTTAAAAGTCTGTGTTTAGATATGACATCTTTAATCACAGAATCTCCCTGCTTGGTGCTGAAGGAAGGTCAGGTCTACAAGACCATTCAAGATAGCCAGTAGATCATGCAAAAGTTGTCTTCCATCTATAGGCTGTTGTGTGTAGCTACTTCATAAGCTACAGGGTAGCAGCCTCTGGGAGACATAATTTTGTACACAGTTTTATTAATTGTTCTTCTCTTGGCATCACTGCAGGTCCTAGCAATGTTGCATAAAAGCAAAGCAGAAAAAGTCCTTAAGTCCCTGCCCCAAAGAGCTCTACTATTAAATAAAAGAGAACAAATTACAACAGAGCACCAGAACAATATTCATCAGCTTGAGGAGCAGGCGTCTCAGGACCCCAGCAGTCTGTTGTTGGCAATTTTTTTGTAGGCATTGTATCTAAGGGCAATGAAGACAAATAGGTTGCACTTTTTTAGAGGTTCTTAATGGAGCTTCTGCCAAATATATGGATGAAAGCACTCTGGTGCTCTTTTGAAAATGTAACAAGTGGAAAATAGACACTGGCATCATTAACAGATTAAAAATAGGAGTCAACCTTTAGATGCTGAATGAGGAGCTCATATAAGCTATGAAAATCCTTAAAAGAAAAGACAAATCACTTACACTGACTTAGACTATGGAGAGAATGATTGTGAGAGAGAGGTGAGTGAAATAACAGTCTAGGAAAATAATTTTTAGCCATCTTTCTGAACAGAAGTGAATGAAGAATAACTGAATTTGTGAAAACCAGACAAAAAGATGTGTTAGAAACTGAGATATGAGTGGGTAAGAGTTTCATAAAAAGGTCCTAGCTGTGTAGGTATCTGGAGGTGATGGATCAGGAAAAATCTGTAAGATATAGTGCTATGGTCAACACTGATACCAACTCCAGTATGTGATGTCATGCAGACAAACGGGTGAGGGTTTATTACATGGGACTCAGCTGGTGCAGATGGTCTGTGGACCAGTTCCTTGAGCCAGACTGCAGCTGTGATCATCTCTTTGGCAGCTAATCGCAATGATTTGTTCTTCGGATTGGATGTTGCCCTGGGCATTTGGTTTATCTCTACCAGTTTTGATCGTTTTTGGACAGTATTAGAGGTTAAAGTGTTAACACAGGTAGAAATACAGACTTGGCACTCAAATAGTTCTAGGCTATGAACTCCAGGGCAAAGACTATTATGTTTCATAACCATAACAATCTTTTTTATGGCTAGGATTTGAAAGAATGTATGTTAGGTCTGTACTCAGATTTGTCTGAAAAATAAAACTCTGAAAAACATTATATGGAAGCTAATTATTTGGTTCCTCCTATTGATCTCATTGCACTTCACTAATCGCCAATTACACCTTTTATTTGGTTAGGTTTGATGTAACTGAATCATGCTCTAAGCCCATTATTCTAAAGCACAGGATCAGTACATTAAGAGAGATGTAAAGAAATGCACTAAGACCTTCCACAGTTATCACTATAACTACAAAGAAGTATTTTTCATACATTTAAACCAAAGGACATTTTTTATCTTCTCTTTCTGGTATTTCCTGTACTGCTTTTATGTAATCAGTACCAGCTGTATTGTTAATACAGCTCCCAGCAATGCAGATTTCCAGCTCAAATAATTGACAGCTTTCTCCACTGACCTCATCCTCTACTGAGGCATCGTCCCTAAAACACTTTCCACAGACACACTCTTACTGTTTGCATACTCTTAACTCCTGCGTCTGGTTACTGTACTGTCAGATTACATTCGGGTCTCTGTCCATCCATTGTTCTGAAGTTTCTGGAAATTAATGTGGTGACGTTGCTAAAGTATTATGAAATGTTTTCTTGGTCATTCTGTCATCTATTGCAAGACCATGATTTTTGCAGAGCATCCTTTTTATTTAATGTTCATGCTGCTTTTGTCACCAACTGTCCTTCCTCTGTCAGTACCTAATACTGCTCTTGTATTACAATCTTAACAAAAACTCAGGGATCTATACAGGCCACTAAGTTTTTGGTGAGATGCCCGTTGACTTTAACCAATTTGTGGTCTCCTCTATTGATTTTGTTCTGTTTGCCGCTCTCTTAATTTTCTGAGGAGTATGGTTACTCACTTAAGGACATACTCTGCTGACCAAGGTCTGCCCTCCAAATGAGTTTTCAATGGAAAAGGTAACATTGAAGTCCCTTCAAACCCTCCATTTGTGTGTGGTGTCAGCACTGCCCTTGCTGTGACCATGCTGCCCTGACATGCTCCCAGACAAAACTCTCAAGAATAGATGAGGTAGCCCCAATAGTTCCTCTGCCTGATCATTCAGCAAAGATTTCCCACAAGACGATCCTACATCTTTTATCTGTACTGGTGCGTCTGCGTCCCCTAGCTTGTTTGTGGCAGCACCTTTTCCTTTAAGCCTTCGGCTTATACATTTTATCTGTTTCACATCTCTCCGTCTGATCATGTTTGTTTTCAAATCTGTGTGCACTCTTTAGAAGTTGTGTGTCATTAAAACCAGCTAGTACCAATCACTGTTAACTGCTACCTCCTTTTGCAATGAGGCATGCTGTGCTGCCTCTGGATCTATTGCCCCAATAAACATCACATCTGTGACCTCAGCTCATTCTCTTCTATGGACCTCTGTGTTTCTCTCTTGGGAAGCACGTTTTTTGCAGAGGGGTTTTCTTTACCTTTTGAACACAGTTTACCATAGTTTACCATGTGCTGGCAGTTTTGCTTTTAATGAGATGATTGGTGCTCCATTACTTGCACCCCTTCCCAGTTCTCTTCCCTCTTGGCTCAATGTGCAGTTTGTACTCTAGCAAACCTTGCACTTCCTTCTCTCTTCTAAAGCAACATCTCCTCCGATCAAATTAATTTAGGGGCTACTGTTCAGCGTAATCATCCACCTGGCCTCTCTATCAGGTATCATCCAAACCCCACTTCAATTGCTTAAAAGACCCTTTCAGATGTAAGTGAACTCTGGATTGGACCTTTTAGTATTTAACCTCATCAAGTTAGATTGTACCTTGCAGAGTAGTTGATGACATAGAGTTTTCAATGTTTTTTATATAGAGAGGAAAAAGAAGTTCTATTTCAAAAGAGGTCTATTTCAAAAGACCTCTGTTGATCTTACAGTCACAAAATCAAACTTTATCCTACATCTCACAAAAAGGCAAAACAAAACAGAAAAGACTCCAAATCCTTCTGTAAACTGACCTATGAAAGCTATAGCATACATATGTATCATTGCTTTTCATGTAACAGAATGCACTTTGATCCATGGGCTCTAAGCTGTCTTGGCACAACTGAAGCAGGACTTTGTTGCGAAATTTGTGCCTGTGATACAGATCAGTTTACGCAGCAGGATGAACATCTTGCTTTACAACCTGTGCAGTGTTGCTTAAAGATAGCAGGAGTGCATTATGGCATTATCTAGGGACTACTACTTTCACTCTTATGAACTTCCAGTGAAGTAAGTGGGATTACTCACCTGAGTAACGTAAGCAGAATTCATTCTCAAATGAATGTTTTCAACAGATCTGTATGTAGACTTCACAAAAGACTATCGTAACATTTTTTCAATAAACGTCCATCATTGACTTTACGTATTTAGCTGCTGGATTTTCTGCTTAATTTTAAAATTTTCTGTTTAGTATTTTAACATTTTTAGACTACCCAAAAAGTAAACAAAGGAAGGTGTTTCACAGACACAATTGCTTCAGGCAACTGTCAAATGTAAAATTCAGTGGAAAGATTCAGCATGTCTCTAGTTTAACTCAGTTGAGGAATGCTGCAAAAACAGGTGTTGTCTGACACAAGCAATAATTATCTTTCACCTTGATGGATGTTAGTTTAATCTGTTTTTTACATGGTAGCTAGGTCTCAGCTGGGTTAATGCCAGAAAGCAGACGAGATGTTTTGCGTATTTTGTGTATGACAATACCCCAGACAGTTTTTACTCCCCTTTTTTGTTTATTATATGGAACGGTTTTAGTAGTCTCAGTGGTTTTTCCATTAAATTTTAACTCTAGATTCATTTTATGTTACACTATCAATGTATTTTAAATGAGCTCACAATTAAACTGTTGGCTGTTGAGTACTTTACTGGAAGAAAAGAGACTAATGAACAGAATATGCTTCTAAAATATGGATGGTTACCTATGCAATATTCACAAAGCAAAATGACTTAAAGTACAAGGTTAGAGGAACAAACTTAAAAAAACCCCAACTTGTTGTCGTTCCTTTGCATATATTTAAACTAGAGGAAAAAAACCTTTAAGTTCTATCTTTGATCCAAAATGCTTTGTTACTTTCTCGTACGCAGTGATTACATTACATCCTTCATCATATTAAGCTATTCCAAACTAGACTACACCTTTCCTATGCCCTTGGGCAGACTTTCTAGCCCTGTGGGCATGGGAACAGTCTATAAACCATGCTAACATTGAACTTGGCACAAATTCAGGGGTTCTCTTTGCATAAAGATAAACTGTTTTAACAGTTTCTTCAAGGTGTTAGGCAATAAATACAGCAAGTTAAACAAAAGGCATGCAGGGCCTCCTGGTTTGGCAATGTTTTCTACAGAGCTTAAATTAATAGATGTGTGGTACACCACCTCTGATGTAAGATTCTTGGTGGTATTTCTTGCTTGCGCGCAGGCATGATGTTATATGCTGGAATGATTTCATACTAGCACTCATACTAGTCACAGCTCACCGGTGACTGATACCAAAATGTATACAAGTATGTGCTAATTTCCACCAGATTATGTTGTCCAATCAAGTGTCCTCTGTTTCTTAGAAGCTCCTGATGGATAAATTTTCTGAATGCCTTTGTGAATCAGTTACCTTCAGGAACGAGGTCAACATTCAATGGTGCTGCACTGCTTCTCTAATTTACATTCCATCTCTTAATAGCTCTCACATGACACAGAATTTCAGCATGACAGTCACCTTATGTACTGGAAATGGTAGGTTAATATTAGGAGCATTGGTTGCCTTTGAACATACACCCTACTTCTCCTACTGTACAGAACAGCCAATGGTTTAACTATGCTCCTTGTGATACAGGCTGGTTTTGTTGCATGTGAAGGCTATGAAGCTTGTTTAGCTGGCATTAAAAATTTACTTCTAGCTTTCAGCTTCCTAATTCTTTCTCTTAAGGAGACTTGAGTTGAAAGTTTTAAAAACTTTGGCATACATATGCTTCTCTCCATAGCCTGCATGCCCTAAGATTCTCACTCATTTCACCTTCTTAAGACAACTACTATTACTCTGGTGTTACAGTATTAGGCTAAAACAGTATGAAAGCACTGTTCCAAAGAACAGCACATAGCAGAAGCAGAAGACATGACTACTTGAAAACCTGTGTTGAAAGCAGACTGTGGTCTGCCGAGCTTACAGATACACAGGGAAAAATTGCCTCAAAGTCGTATTTCTGAAAGAGACTATTAAAAAGGATATCTTAGCCCCCATGAAAGCAAAGTACTGGAGGAACATGGAGAACTCTCTATAGAGAGTTACCAGTAAATTGGAATGCTCTAGGCTGGTGGTAAATTTTGTAACTGTGCAGTTTGCCTCAGAGAAAACAAAAGTCAGATAATACAGATGAAAAGATCACAAAGTGCAAAAAACATTACAAGAAAGACCTATGTAGTAAGGCAGAAGCCTATCCATTCATCATAGAACAGGAAACCAGAAAAATAACAGAGCAACCTTCAAAGTTGAGGAATTTTATTTCAGTTGGGTACCTTTATGCAAAAAATATGGAAGTATCATTGAGTTATTTAAAAATCCTATCCCATGTATGTTTTCATTCCTTACTATTAAAATGTGTGTAATACTTCTTCTCTAATATACTCATGCTTCTTCAGCAGGAAATGATACCAGGATTATGTTTTCATTTCTAGAGGACGGCTCAAAACAAAATAAACCAAAAGTGCCTGCATTTGAGGGCAGCAATTTACCTACTGGATATACAAACATAGTTTCAGAGTTGCACATCCATTTTTTCACCTTTCAGGTTCCCCATTTCAACATGACCTTCAAACCACAAACCTTGCACAGAGTACAATGCTTGGCAGATGATTTTACACTCTATGGAAAAGAAACAAAAGATAAAAAAAGATGACCACGTGTGCTTAGGTATTTAACAAAAATACTTATGGATATCTTTCAATTAAAAGTGAAGAGTAAGTCTTATAACAGGTGCCCAGGAATTTCTGTGAAAGACATTCATATGAAAGATTGGCCAGCTTTCAATATGGAATCTGGTTCTATTTTGTCAATGTTTTTAAGATGGCATTATGATTTATTTAGCAGCAGCTGGAGATATCATTACTAGCATGTGTGCCCCTCCCAGGGTAAGTGTTGGAAACACTCAGCAGGCACCTCAGACACAATATTAGTGGTTTTGGATGTTGCTACAGTAGGCAGAGAAAGTCCATACACGTAAAGCAAGAGAAGAAAAAACCCTGCACCTGTGTAGCTAGAAAATACGACAAAGCAGAAGGACTCAAATTTGTACAACAATTCATAAGCATTTTTCATCCAAAACTGCAGGAATTTCAGACTATGTAGAATCCTATGTCTTTAAAGAGTTTTCCTTTAAAAGGTTGAGCTAGAAACCGTACATAAAGCACAGTAACCATACTAAAACTCCAGTAGTTAGGACATGAGTTGAGGAGTTGAAAATCTGTGTTGAAGTATGTCATTCACCAGAAGACTGGGGCAGTTATAAACTGAAGCATGCTGAACCATATGTGAAATGGGAATAATAACACTTACTTTCCTCATTAAGAAAAATGCAAAGAAAATGCATTGGGACTGCAGTACTCAGGTATCACATTCATAGTGACCACACACAGGACAGACCAATTTTAAAATACATCTCAGATGGTGCTGTTCAGGAAGCTCCTTAGTAGTTTGGGAGTGAAAATTGCAAAAGAATGATTGAGCTCTGTATAGTCACGGCACAGAAGCACAGCCATGCTCACTGAATTAATACATCTCCTCCAGGTACAGATGGCAAACGCGGAGGAGTTGCAAACCCCTCAAGAGCCTATAAAAATATTTAACTTTAGACAGTTACCAAAAAAATTATTCAAACCCTGGAAAAATGCCATCCTTTGTGCCAGAATGACACAAATAAAAGAGTTAACAGAATCCGTGAACTCTGGGTAAAATCTTTTAAAGAGTAAGGAATAACTCAAGAGGACAAATACAAGGAAATGTGGCACCATTTCTTAATGTTTTTAAATAAAAGTTAAAGACCCAGTGAAGAAGGAAAACCAAATACCACTCAGAGATTTACTTTAGGGACCTCACAGAATATATGGTAGAAATACATAATCATTAAAGTTAACGAAGAGTAGAAGAAAAGACCAATGTGAGACAGATAATCTTTCATATGTACAAAAACACAAAGAGCTAGAACATATTGTCAAACTGATGCTACTCTGTACACTGTTTAAAGGAAAACTCAGTAAATCCTTTATTCAAAATCAGCAAAATTAGAATTGGGAAAAAAAACAGAGAGACAAAACATTATTTCTAACTTTATTCTAAACAACACGAGGACTGTCAAAAATAAACAATAACTAACATTTGTGAAAAAAGCCAAAAGTTGAATTGCAAAAAGAAATTCTTTCTTTCCCTCTCCCACTTCCTCAATAAGGCCAAAAGAAATTGGAGACCTGGAGATTTCTGTGAGGAAACAGGGATAAGAAACACCCTCCTGGTGCAGAAGCAATACTGAGAGAAGCAACGTAGCCAATCCTGATTGCCACTGCATGTTTGGATGCATCGGCCTTGGGGAGAATTGACTACTATCCCTGGTCATACCTTAACATAGCTTGACTGTTGAATAGCAGCTGATGAGTGAGTAGACGCAAAACTTTAGAGGCAACTACTGCTAAACTTTGAGAAATTCCAGACAAGGAGTGGGTTTCCTCCTCCAGAACACCTAGACTGACGTGAATGTACTGTTGAGTACTTTAGACTTATATGGGATAATGAAGCTCTAAAGATATGATATGAGACTGACCAGCTCAAACTTTTTTTGGGGGGGGAAGATGGCCATGAGTTGTTTTCTTCTTTTTTTCTTTCTCTTGGACTTACTGATTAGCAGCAATCTTTCTCCTCCTCACTTGTGAATGAACTGTTCTTTGTTGGAAATGGGTGAGAAGCAGATTTTTCTGCTATGCTGCTCAGAAGACCACACTTAACACACCACTGCCTTTCTGTAGTCTTTAATAAGCATCATGTCACTAACGTGGCTAAAATGAAGGGAGTATAGAACAATTAAAGCTGAACCTTAATCTGCTTAGATATGGCAGGCTTCAATGTATATAACATACCTTTTTTTTTCCTATTCTACCCTCCCAAAGCCATGTACTGGAATATGTAAAAATTAATTGGAAGAAATTTTGACAGCAGGCAGATGTTATCTTCAGTTTTGTGAAGCGATTGGATCTATGACCTTGGAATAGTATCTATGTTTTAGGAAGAGAGTCTCTCCCTTCCTGTGTAGTCAGTCTACAATTCAGATTTGAATTAGATTTTTTGATGTGATATAGCTGATGAGGGCTACTACCTTCTTTTGTTTCCCACCATTTAGAGAGATGTATGATAGTGAAGAAAACATTTTTAATTACATAACATTGTTTTATCGTGGTTTCAAAACAGCAATCTTTAAAATATAGCTGGAATATAATTATTTCTAGCATTTGTTCCTTATTACAGATCTCATTATAGATCACTCTGTAAACTGAATAATATGTCATGTAGGCACAAAATATACCTATATTTTTAAATTTTAATAAAAAATTAATTTTATTTTAATATTTCATATTTCTTCTGCCTAAACAGCGCATTTTTACCAGAAACAAATACGTCGCTCATGTAATAACAATATTTATCTATCTAGTTAACATCACTGGCATTTTATTACTGAACAAAGCAAAAAATATAAAAGGAGAAAGATTTTTCACTTAAATGCAAAACCCCAAGTGGAAATATGCTTTCTGTCGTTTTAAAGAAGGAGCGGCAGCATTACAAAAGGAACACAAATGTGTGAACTTTTTTCTTCCCTTGTCTTGCAGCTGATCTACTTAGATGGGTCATTTTGACATCCCTATGAAAGGTATGAAACTCCTGCATCAAGGAAATTGCCTATGATTAAGGGATAATGTGAAAGGATGTTTAATCTTTTTTTCTAGCCCACCTAACACATGTTAATGACCATCAAGAGTTTTTACCCTTTCTTGCTAAATGAAAGACAAGACTTTCTATTGTCTTCTAAAAAAATGACCTTATCCATTGTTCCTCATGCATTTGACTTGAAACACAAATGCGTACACAAACACTAGAACAAAATATATAGCCTATCTGTTCAGGCTACGTGAATTTACTAACTAGTCAGAAATTATTTAGCTAGCAGTGATTTGTATTTTATTGAAAGAACAATATATGTGCAAAATCAAATTACATACCTACTAAACATATGAAATATGTACACAGTAGAGACAAAAACTGTTACAACTGTATATCTGTTGTAAGAAATAATCTGGCATTTAATTATTTTTTCATTTCTGATTTTGACTACAAAATATTAATACGAAATTAATGGAATGTGCTAGTTTACTAGGGAGGCTACAAAAAAAGGTATACTTTATTTTTTTCATGTTTTGCACATAGCTTCACTGTTGCTGACAGCTCCACTAATTTTGAATTTACTCTATTGAATTCACCCCATTATGGAACAAGTTCACTTATTGTGTGATTACTGAGCATGGTATGTATACATAAGAGTTTAAATTATCCTAAGCTTATGTCTGTGATTTCATTTCCTATACCTATCACAGATCCAATTGCTTTACATTTTTAAATGACTTACAGGAAAAAATACCTTGTAAGATTTGAAGAGATGAGATAAGAGGACAGTAGCTCAGACTGAACTTCTAGGAATCACTGTAAAACTATTTCCCTAACAAATTTTGATATTAAATGCTTGCATTCTAAAACATGGTAATGACTTATGGATGATGAAAATGATGGATATGAAATTTGGATGATGACTTATGAGGCACATTCAGCAACATGTAACAGGGAAAGATCAATTTTCCTTTATCAGATGCTAAAGAAGAAAGCTGAGGCTTTGGTCACTCTGGAAATGGATCATGTAGTTAATCCATTAAAGGATTATGGAAAAGGAGAACTATTCCTGCAGCACAGGAATACAGATATTAAAGATTAGTAGTAAACAATTTGCTGTTATTCAAATATTTATTTTCTCAAGTAAGTCAGATGTTTAGCAGTGCTATTACAGCATTGGCATACTTCATGATTTATTCTCCCTTCCTTTTAGAGAGAACATCCAGACTAAACAAAACATCCCCAAAAGCCCTCGGTTGCATTTTTTAATTATTGACATTCAGATTGGCTATGTTATTAATTGTACTGCCTTCTGGAGTAAGTGAAGCTGGGTAAGGCAGGTATAAAAGGTAATGATTGCTGTTTCATACGCTTCGTTTCAAATGTCCCTGAGTTTTAGAAGTAGGACATTTTAAAGAGAACCACTCATTCAACTCCGTACTGAAGGCGTAAGACTAATATTTTGAAAACCTCTAATTCAAAGACCTGTTATCTTTGCTTGACCTTATTTCCTGTCATTGGCAAGAAGTGAGTTGCTTCTATTCACTCTAATAGCCATATAGTATAACCCTTGCTGTGAACAACTGCTATTTATGCATCCCTTTGTAGAATGCTCCAATCTTGGGAAGTCATACGTCTGCCTCAGAAGGGTCATTTACAAACAGCCTCTTGTTTGACCTAAGGGATACATCACATTGCCTCGCCCTGTACTTTTCACCTTGTATACTGTACTTCCTTCCTCTCATGTTTAACACGGCACAGGTGGTTCTGTGGTTCAAAACCAGGTGTCTGAGTCTGAAGTCATCTGCAGAAATGTTTACCTTCTTATAATTTTTAGCTGGATTTCAGAAGTTATAAAAATGCAGTTGTTTTTCTTTGAGGAGAAAAAACCTATTTATCATGGCTTCTTTCCATTTTGTAAAGAAAAGATTTTGGTGCCTTACCAGACGTATTTGTCATCTGACCAAATATGAGTCCAAACCACATACTTACTCCCTTTTCCAGAAAACTATTAATAATAAGTCATTGATTAAAAAAATATATAGGAACAAACAAGTACTAGGAAGCTGTATCTGAAGAATTATAAACCTTTTCCACTATTAAAAGAATGGCTAATATACAAATTACAGAAGGTATTTTACAAGAGAGTCCAAGCATGAAAATTTTTTGAAGCCTCCCTACTTTTCAATTTTATTTTTTTCAATAGTATACAGATAGCTTTGTATAGGTAATTATACCTGCTCGAGGTTGTCCATAGCAGAAGAAGAGAAAATTCCCCTTTTCCTTTCTCAAGTCTGTTGTGCTTCACAAAGATCTAGATCTCAAAAGAATGTAAAATCATAAAATGATACAGAAATTAAGGCATTAGTGTATACATGAAGGCATTAGTATATACATCATCTTTATGTAATTAGGAGAATATTAATATTTCTTGAAGCATGTTTTTCTATTAGGACAGATCAACTATGCCAGGTGCCTATTACAAAGATTTAATCAGTCAATAAATAAAGACGATATTTTGCACAACTGTAGTCACGAGAATTTTTTCATCAGCTTTGAAAGAATTTCATCATTTTGATTCTGAGTGGAGAAACCAGCAGACAAAAAAAGCAAGTCAGACAAGCAGTTAAAAAAAACTATCCTGCCACTGCATTCTGTCCCCTCTGTTACAGGAGGAATTAGCTATTGAATATTGCGCTGATGTACCACAAAGCTGCACCTGTTAACAATACCATCATCCATATTTGAAATGCATACATTTTGAATTTTTCCTGACAAGTTAAGGATTGTTTCATAGGAAATTGTACAGAACTAACATATGAAACTCAGCTCTACCAGTGAGAATTCATAGTAATTATATCAGAGTGGGTGAGACATTTTATGATGGCTTGTTTTGAGAAAATAACAGAATTTCTGGGCACAGAAAAAGCCTGCAGCGGAGCACTTGATGCTATGCTTCATAAGTGGTTGTTAATTAAGGTAGAGAAGGTAGGCGTTGAGAGAGCCGTGAGGTGGATGAGAATTTTGCTAGGGGGGAGGTGCTGAAAGGAGGAATATTTGGTCAGAAGTGGCTAGAGGAGAAATTACTACTGTAATTTCTCAATGATCAGTTTTGTGACCATCTCGTTTCATAAGACGACAAAAAGCCAGAGGGTGGTGGTGTCCAAAAGAGAACAATCAGAACGGCACACAAGAGAAACAGATGCTCTTGAAGACTACAGTAGCAAAAGTGGGATGAAGAGTAATATATAAAGTACAAGTATATATTTAGTAGCTAATAATGAGAATTTAAATTAGACTAAGGATCTCATCAGCTGGAAACAACAGAAGGAAAAAAAAGGATCAGGAGGTATTACCTGATCATGGAAAGACTGAGTCGCCAACGTGATAGGGCTGTGAAAAGCCGAAAGTGATCCTGGAATCTATGAGGCGAGGCATTTCCAGGGGAAATAGTCAAATATTCATAACACTGGAGAAGGTGTTGTTCAAGCCTCATCTGGAATACTGTTCACATTAGCCCACATTTTAAATTAATCTTTGTTCAAAATTGAATGACCAAAGAGAAGGCTTGCTGCACTGACAGGACCCTGGAGAAGAGAATGAAAAGGCTCATGTGGTGCAGTAGAGTTAAGTCTGCTAGGATGGTTCTCTATAAATAAAAGAAAAAACAAATACTCCAAATGGGAAAAATCTTATTTAATTTAAAACCAAATTAGTGCAAGAATAAATAGATATAATCTAGCTCTAAGTAATTTTTTCTTCTGGATTTCAAAGAAGGTTTTAACTATTAGAAAAGTGACATTCAAGAAGAGCTTTCCATTAAGAATAGCGGAAGCAAAAAACATACCCGTTTTTAAGACCGAGTTTGATACATTTTGAGAATGGGTTTTGTGACCAGGTAGTAGTTACGTGCAACAGCAGTGTCAAAGAAGGTCTCTTCTAGTCCAGCACTATGATAACATATATTGCTTATGATAAAAAATACTAGCTCTGATATAAAAATTACCACATTGTTGCCAAAATAAAGTTATCTGTAAAATAACACCTGCAAGGTATTGACATATGTCCTGGGATAGAGTTAATTTCCTTCCTAGTAGCTGGTACAGTGCTGTGTTTTGGATTTAGGATGAGAATAATGTCCATAACACACCGATATTTTAGTTGTTGCTAAGCAGTGCTTACGCTAGTCAAGGACTTTTCAGCTTCCCATGCTCTACCGACTGAGAAGGCTGGAGGTGCACAAGAAGCTGGGAGGGGGCACAGCCAGGACAGCTGACCCCAACTGGCCAAAGGGACATTCCATACCATGGGACGTCATGCTCAGTACATAAACTGGGGAAAGCTGGCCGGGGGGGCCACTGCTCGGGGACTGGCTGGGCATATTGTGCATCACTTGCTTTGTATATTCTTTTATTATTATTATTACTGTTTTACTTTGTTTCAATTATTAAACTGTTCTTATCTCAACCCATGAGTTTTCTCACTTACTCTTCCGATTCTCTCCCCCATCCCATCCCACCGGGGGGGTGGGGGCAGGGTGAGCAAGTGGCTGTGTGGTGCTCTGTTACCAGCTGGGGTTAAACCACGACAACATATTAATACAGTTTCAAAATTAAAATCTAGAAACAACAGTTCTTTCTCTCCCCACTTCCTCCCACCACTTGCACCAGCAGATACTAAACTTGGCAAGAACCACTTCACCAAGCAATAGTAATGTTAGGAATATATTATACAAAATGTTGACCTGGTTATATTGAAAGTTCGGTATATCATTACTTCCAAAAGAAAACATACCTTAGGATGTGGTGAAGTGTAGAAAGATCTTTTTACAGTCAGCGTGAATATTTTAGTTTCTAGTTTTTGTGGCACATGATGATATTATGCTAAGGAGTTATTAGTCTGTAGCGTATGACTTACTGCCCGGTCCTGCTGTTTTAACTCAGACCTATCACAACTCCTTTTCAGACAAGGCGATTCTTTTACATTAATTGTGCATTTGAGTAAGGAATGCAAAATTGGATCCCCATTTACTACATTGAAATAACATGAACAAACCAAATAGGGTATGAGAGAACAAGGAATTTATATTTTGCATTGATTCAGTCAATAACACAGCTGTTTTCCAGATTTAACCCTCGTATTCTGAATTCTCCTACTACTTGATAAATCACTCAGAAAGGTTTAGGTCCACGAGTATCTTTTATTCAATTCCTCTTTCCAGGTAGAGATAATAAAGTGGACAATGTTCACATTCAGGCACAGAAACATTGATAGCCCATTAGGAAATCCGAGCATTTCTGCAGTAAGCCAGTGTTGCTGCTTCTTGCCTCACTTGTCAGTTTTAACTACTATTCCCAGGACCACAATGAGCAAATACGCTCCCCAGTGCGTTGGTCTATACTGTCATCATAGGAAACAATTGAGCTAAATCTCGGAGGGTAAGACTCGAGCCTTTGGGCTTAGGGTCCCTAGGAGCTTAGCTTTCATCCTTTGAAGTATTCCCCTCTCAAAAATCAAACTCACTCATCATTAGAAAGGTTGGGTGTTTGTTATCCAGTGCTAAGGTCGTAGATGGCAATGTAAAAAGCAGATAGAGTTGAACACATCAGCTCCACACTTGTCTAGCCATCTCACCCCATGGTAGCCAAAGTGACAACATCAAACTCATCCTCAGCCGAATCAAGCTTTCTTCAAAAGATGTACGACTTCACAAAAGGTGCAGCCAAGCCCCTCACTTTCAGACGAGCACCCCAACTCACGTGTTAGAATCCTGCTTCCAGGCCAGATCAGTGAATACTTACAATCTTGCTCTGGCACAATCGTTCCAGGCAAAGTCAAATTTCTCCCCCAGAGTTGAGCGCTCCATCATGCTGCCAGAGGCTCTGTGGTTAGGAATGCTTTCCCAGCAAGGGGGAGACTCGTGTCACCCAGCCAAGGTATTACTTGTGTTTCCTAAGTCTTGAATGGCAACTTTCATTAGTAGGCAATTAGATGAAAAGGAGACACCATGACTATTTTCCCTCTTTCGGGTGACACCCTGAGCATATCTGGTAGAACAACAATGCATCTAGGGCCCTCAAGACCTGTAGATTATTGAGCACAAAGATGGGGCAGAAAATACCCTTTTAGACTCCTAGTCCATGCTTCAGATCCTAGATGCTATGACAACATTTTAAATAGTAACAAAATAAATGAGGATAGGCTCTTTGTAGGACTCCTGGGTAAAGACTGGGTTGCTAGAGAACTCCTACAAGAAATTCTGGCTAGATACAGCCTGGCTTTTCAAATTCAAGTGGATTTTTGCTATCAACTCAAATGAGCTGCTCTCCCATATTATACCTTGCTTTTGTACATAACATTGCATGGTCCCCATGTTAGACAATGCCATCTTGACATCATATCTTTATCAATTAACTTGATTTGACTGTTTTAGCAATTTCTTATCATATCATTGATTTAGAATAAAATATGTAACAGGGATTGTTTGGTTTTGTTGTTTTTAAAGAGTTGGGTATAATTCAGCAAAAAGGTAAAAATAATGCAGCAGCCTACAAATGCTGACAAGAGCCCAGTTAGGACTCACGTCTGAATGTCCACCTAAAATCGCAACCCATCAGAAATCAAGTTTTTCTTCCATAGTCTTCTATATACCAACATACATCTTTCATCTTTTTGGTAATTCAGCCAGTACCTGAATATATCAGAATCTAGAGTTCTTAACATTTCTGGTTTTCCAACTTTTTTCATATAGGCAGTTGGGTAGGGTACTGTGACTTTCAGTTGTAGCACATTACATGGTGTGAACACAGTAGCTGTTACTGCCTTCACCTGAATGTCACCTATTCCTGAAGGATTCAGAAATGAAACAACTGGGTTCCAGTTTTTCTCAGTAGAACTAGACAAGATTTTGATCTCATTATGATCCCCAGAAGCTGCTCCTGAAAGTACACTGGATGTGAAAGCCCTCCAGAAATTAATTTCCCTGCTTTTGAAGTGACATAGTTACCTTCTTAGCTTCAACTTGTTCTGCAAAGGCCTTCTGCGTGGTGGAGACACTGGGCAAGGACAGGCTAATGTGCAGAAGCTGGTCAGGAGAAAGGTGCAACACCATCTGTGTTCCTCAGCCTGCAATTCTCACACAGCCACTGTGTTTGGATGAATGATGGCTTCTTGTAGAAACTGTCAGCCTTGGGAATAGAAGCCATACACTTTCCAACAACTTAGAAAATAACCACCCTCTCTGTGAGGGAAAGGGTCTGATGATCAAAAATGCTTCCTATGAATTTAGCACTGTTACAGGATGCTGAGCAGATGCCATAGTCTCATAAAACTAGAGGGGGTGTTTTGTACCTAATATACCCCAAAGAAAAAAAACCTGTCCTAAATGAAGAGTAATCCTTAACCAACCTCTCACATACCTACAGGTGCAGGTAGAACACACCATTTGTTTAATATCAACATGAGATTCTTCTATCAAGTGTTCAGTCATCCATAATCCTGAACGTATCAGTCTATGTCATAACTGGCACATACCAACCAGAATGTTCATCTGGAAAAAATATATACCACAAATTACCCATGACATGCTGACATTTTTCCTCACCTCATTTGCACTTTCAATTGAAAACAATTAGCCAGCTAAACTATTATTAATAATGTTGCCCAAATACTGTGTACATTACTGGTTGCACAGAAGTTGTGAGAAAAGAGGTCTGAAAAACCCGAGACGCTCATCGCTTTCTGCTACCATGAAATGCTTCTGTTCTGGAATTACCAGCCAAAGTCAGATCCTGTGCCTCCGCAGTTATCAGGCAGAGCAGAGCCTCCCTCCATGGGGTGGAAAGAAGGGATATGTAATACTTCTTACACAGCTCCCCTTACCACAAACTGATAGTTTGTGTAAGCCTAGGCACCTTCCCTTCAATGAATCTCATCTGTTACTCTTCTCACAATTTAATGGACAGCTGATATTGCTACCATAATTTTACATTCAAATTAAAATAAAATGTGTAAACAGAGTTCTGTTTTGTTCTTTCTTTAATTTTTTTGTGAAGATGTATGTAAAAGACTAACAGAAACAGAAGTTTCACCTTCCCCAAAACAAGTCAATCACTCCATTTCTCTGCCTGATGAGATGAAAAACTACACGAATCCAAGACAGGTGCTAGTGTCATTGCTCAATGCACTTTTGGAGGATGCTCAAAGTGACAAGCACAGCAACAGAACCTACATAGAACATAACAGATGAAAATCTAGTACAGAAAATAAACAGAGCTCTGGACTCAAGCAGCTAACACGAAAGAGCTGTTGGTACAGGTTTTCCTACAACATTTTGGGCACTGGCTTGGCCTGTACCCACCAGCACAACAGGCAATCTCTTCTTCCTAGTGCCAGGACATTCTGATAACAACTTTGAACAGAGAAGGGTTAATGGTCAGGGACATCTGAACAATGTTTAAGACATCGTTTTAGTCACATTACTGTGTTGTACACCAATGATGATAATACCCACCATCCAGTTACATGTCTTCATAGCTCTTATGCTTTCAAAGGAGAAAAACACTTTCTGCAGGGGCAGAGAGAGATGCAGAGATATACTGAAGGTGACAAGTAAGGAATCAGCAATCCCAGGAAGGGAGCTCAAGACCCAGTTGAGCAGTCTGGGACCTACTCAGAATATGTGGAAATCTCTTTTCTCTGCGGTAAAGAATGGTAAAGGGCGCACACATTTGTCAATAGATAGTGCTGCACTCCATGTCAAAGTGGTGCTATATTGGCATCCAGCAGCCTCCGCATAAGGCCACATGGTTAGAAGAAATTGCTAAATTATTTGACTTGTAAACCCAGTTTGAAATGCTAACTGCAGAGTATTTGTCTGAGTGATAAACTCTTTAAGGAGAAACCTTTGATCTCCAGTCAAGTAAAGACCCTTAAAAGTCCTGAAGTCTGGAGTAGCCAGCCCTAAAGACCTTTGTTTGCAGCCATCACTGGAAGAGGGGGAGGGAAAAAGCATTTTGCACAGTGATTGCCCAGAAGTTTGGCTTTGCTTGTAAAGCTGGAAGGTGAAAGGCCGTGCAGCTCCCTTCCCTCCCCCCAATAAAAAAAAGGTTATCCAGCTTTATGGTATAAGCCAGGCCTTAACTTTAAACTAATGACTTGGGCTCAGCAAAGAAGATTGTAATCTGCAAAAAAGGTTTATCGACAGTGAATTTTCTTGTTCATGAAAAAACATTTTTAAGATCAAATTTGAAGTGGCCCATGGTATCCCTTAAGTACAGCATGTTGCAATACATTTTTGGTTTCTAGCACTGAACTGGGAAAGAGTTCAGTCTGCATGCTAGTTCTGGTAGAAACACTTACTCACTTTATCACTGAGTTCAGATCAACAGGGCCAAAGCTTGCATGTGTGCTAACCGTCAGTCTTCAGCATCACTCAAACTAAAAGCAGCAGAGTATTGGGCTGCCACTACAGTCCTCTCGGCAGAGTAAGAGGACAGTTGAACCGTATGTGTACTCTCTCCTGCCTCCGCACAGGCAACCTCTAGGGGAGACAGGCAGGGTTACTAACCTTTTTTGCCTCTTGAGTTTATTCATGGATGATATTCTTAATTTCCAAAATTCCTTGTGACAGAAGGAACTAGGGTTAAAAAAAAAAAGCTACCAGAAATTGGTAAGGCCCAAGTGTCACTCCTCCTACTTCCTCCTGTGTCCTTTCACCACCACCACCCCTGGACAAAAGTTCACAGCTGACTAGCAATGTCTGTGAACAGCAGATCTTTTACTGCTAGCTTTAGCCTCTGCTGAGCTCCCAAATGGGATGGTGTTGCTTGATGGGGTCATCTGTTTACTTAAAACAGGACTGGGATCAAAAGTTCATTTTCATAGACCATTAAAGGACAATGATATATTAACAGCTTCAGCCACTGCTGAGTTGGGCTGGATGTGACTCGTAGGTGAATGACACCATATGCCAGCCACCCTGTTTCTTACAAGATTTATTTCAAGTACCTTCCCTATACCTCTCGGGGAATATGGAAACAGCCATCTTCCATACCGATCTAGAAGGCGTACCTGTAGGCAATCTCTGACACATTATCTTCCCCTTAGAGGTCACTGGTGATTCATTACAGCATTTTTACAGACATCCCACCAGCCACTTGGACTTGTTTCAATGAATCAGTAACACTCAATTTCTGACCAGCAAAATCTTACTCATCTTCCACTTTTTTGGTCACAAGGAAAACTGAGAGACTTAATGCTTGTGGAGCATTAAATATTAAAGTCAGCACTTGTGATCCAGACAGAGAGGGAGGGAGAAAGGGGGGGGGGGAAAA
>NW_008795129.1:8748235-8762561 GCF_000699145.1 Aptenodytes forsteri
CAGAAAGAGAGCGGGGGAAAAAGGGGAAAAAAAAAAAAAAAGTGAAAATTTAAGTAATTTCCAAGTCTTCAGACAGCAGAACTGAAAAAGTGAGCAACAATTCACATTGCTTCCAACAGCAGCCCCCTGAAAAGTGAAAGAAATATGACAGTGAATGATTTTTGGTGTAAAAGCCTGAGTTATTTAGGTTTTTAAATTGACAGTGTTTTTGCCAGTTAACCATAAAAGCTCCGGTCCAATTGAGAGTTGTGAAAATTTTCAAATTGAGGCAAATTTCTACAGAAACACAAAAGAAGATTTCCTTAATCAAATAGGGACACTCAGAGCATGCAGCTGAATGACACATCTGCTGAAGGCCCAGCATCTGCCTATAAAAAATGCATTTTCTCCTGGAAAAATGTGAATTTTGTTTTTGTCTCATGGCATGTTTAAACACTCACGAGAAAGCAAGGGCCCAGGGTCACCAAATCCCACCCTCCTCCAAACAGTCACCCAGTGCACAGCTAACTCCAAGAAGACACGGAGCCCTGTCTGCAGCTTCAGCTGTCAGTCCTTCCCACGCAGGACAGCTCCTGCCCAGCTCTACAAACCCCTCTCCAAAGCCAAAGCCTCAAGTCTTTCATGACACTTCGTAACGCCTTTTTCTCAACCCGAGGGTGTTTCTCCCTCTGTAGTATGGTGTGTTTTGACTACACCATCAAATCCATTGGAAAATGCCAAGAAATGGTGTAGACCAGTGCCAGACCCTTCTTCAACTGGAGGAAAATCAGAAAAACGGGAAGGGAGAAGTGGGAAATCCTTGTGCCCTGGACAGCACCAGCACAGCTTAAGGGACTTCTGCTACGGTCTGTAGATCACACAAGTGTCTGGTGGCACCCATTAACTGCTTTCAGCATAACAATGGCTCTTTCTCATCTCTGCCCATCCTCCCTGTCCCAGTTAAATGAGCTATTTCCCAGACAAATAAAGACTGGAGAGACTGCCTTCACTAGGGGTAGGAGACTAGGGAAGGGAATTCAGATGGGAGCCTAGTGACAGAAAGCACTGCTATGGGGGATGAGGGGAAAGGGAAAGCCTGCCAGTAGGAGAACCTGGTACAGGGGAAAGAGGTGCAGGGAGCATCAGGAGACATGAAACCACATTTACCCTCAGAGCGTCCAGGCATCTGCAGGAGGGAAGAGAAGCCACAGTGCAGGGGCAGATATTAGGGATCAGGGACATGCAGGAGGTCAAAGGAGGATGGGAGAGGAGGAAGCTGACAGGGAGGTGGCCCTGGTGCCTGCACCAGCTCAGCCTACAGCAGCTGCAAAGTGCACAAGTGTTCAGTAAAACTAGCAGGCAAAGGGCTAGGTTTCTGCTCTCCTCACTTACTGTTTTCTTAGCATACCTATGTCCTCTCTGTCCAAAGAAGTTGAGCAGGCAGGAGGGCAGCCACACTGACCTCGTCCCAAGCTGGTGGCCTGACCCCGCTCCTGCCCCTTTTCTGCTTTGGCTGGAAGGACGGTGGGTCTGATCCAGAAGCTTCTTCCGAAATCCTTGTGCTTCCTCCAGCCTTTGGGAAAAACAAGCAAACAAGGTGCAGCAGCCAGGTGGGGGACACACTGTGCTTTAGAGGTGACAGGTCAAACGTCAATTCCACAACGTATCTCTGTTTCTTTCCCTAGTCTAGGTAATGCAAAGATAAAAAACATTTTACATCTTTCTACCTGACTTTATATAGCTAGATGTATAACTATATACATTTGTATAGCGTGGATAAATATTTCTATGTCTAACCTGACTGCAGACTTCATGCTGTCAGATAAAGTAAACAGTTAGTTTTAAGGAATTCAGGAATACAGGATTGGATTGGTTTGTAATATCACTATTGTATTTTTGCCACTTCTGCTGAAAACAACTGTTCCAAAACCACAGCCAGCCACAGTGATATAGCAGAGCTCAGAAGTAGGGCTTTGAGAAGTATGAAGTTCAGTATATGAAGAAAGAATAGCAAGATGAAGATTTAATTTGTTAAAAGACATTGGGCCAAATCTTTCTCTACAGCAATGTTAATTATAAGAAAGCAATTATCAAATAATTCTAAGAAAACCACTTTGAGTCTGCATCACTGTAAGCCAGCTCCAGTGTGATAGCTGTAAAGTAAAAAGCTTTGGGACCATCATCACTGGTGTATCTAACAGCTGTAACTCAACAGTGACCTCCTAAGCGTCTTTGCCAAGGCAATTGAACCTACTATTTTCTCCTGTAAGAGTTTTGTTTACAACCCTGCTCTCCTCTTCCTGGGGGTAAGAAACAAACCTCTCTGTAAAGTGTGAGGTTGCACCTTTCTTGAAAGAAGGCTGCTGGCCCTATGAAACTCTGAGTGGTAGGGCACGAGGAGAGAAACCCCTCCAGCACTGCACAGCTGCTTGCTCGGCTGGCTGAGCTGCATTAGGGGTGAGTCCTGCAAAGGAGACTCATCTTAGGGCTCTCTTTTAACACAGAGGGTTCGCTGGGAAGCAGCTGTCAGTGAGAACACTCTAGCAACGGCACCTCTTTTGCCACCCAGAGGGCAGGGCTAGGACACATGGTGGCAGTCTGGCATGTTCAGAGAAGGTCTCTGGTTTAGTAAGGCCAACTGTGAGGTCTGCCTGGTTTTGCAGAAGATGAGGTGTAATGTTGCATCCTGCCCAAATCTTTCACACCAATCCTTTCCCTCCTTGTGCCTTTCCTAAACTCACCACTGTCCCACATTCAGAGTCAAACTACAGAGTAGGATCTTTTGGTGTGAAAGACAGCCTGACACTAAAAGTGTGGCCTCATGGGCCACTGCAATGAAAATCCTGTTTTAACAGAAATTGTTCATTGCCATCAATATACAGGAACTAGCAGATTAATGCGCCACTGTATTGTCAGAACCCGGAGAGGGCAGAGAGCCTTGGGGAAGACAGTGAAAGCATATTTAGGAACATTTTGATCGTAGACCTCCTCAAACGTAATTCTCTGCTGAAAGGATGAAGCTGATCAGCGCTGCAATTAGAACATTACTGGCAGGCGCTGACTCAGCCTTTCCCCGATATCTCCTTCCCAATCCAGCCGCTCCTTAACTCCCTATTACACGCGTACTGATGCTTCTGGATGCAGGACAAGCTTGCTTGTACATGCATTTCTGCTCACCCTTTCCGCAGGCTGCAATAGCAAGGAAGTTAGCTGAGGGCGTACTCGGAGGAAGAACGCTTGCAGGAGAGAGTTTGCAGCGCAGTTTCCCCCTTTTCTCTTCCAAGTGCACTCTCTTCAATATGCCCCTTCTTAACATTGCTGTGACTTTCTTTTCTCCTTCATGCTGTAATACTGGTGCTGAATTTTGATGAGACAAAACCAGGTGCAGCCCGTGGCATTTATTTATTTAGAAGCAAATGCAACATTTTGATAAGTATTTTTGAGTTATGGAGAAGAATGCTAGGTCAGCTGCTTCTCTCAATCCAGAATGAGTTCTTATATTTTTATCTGGTCAATTAAAGGAAATACTTGCCTTGAATCCACAACTGTATTTTTTCTTTTAGATATTCCAGACACTTTTGGTCTTACATTAAAGTTAATGTTAGCTCTTTATATAATTCATACAGTAGCCACAGGCACAAAAAAAAAGTTAATTTCTTAACTGTAGCTTTCCTCTTTTTATGTTTGCAATTTCAATTAACTGTTCTAAATAACTGACAACATGGAATATAAAACATTCCCACAACAATGTAGGTCTAACAGCAATTACGTTGATTTACTCTGGACCATGTTAAGTTCAGGGAGTAGGATAAAGAGACAAGAGTTTAAAACTTCTTTCACACTGATGTAATAAATTCAGTACATTGCTTTAAAGTTAGGGCAAAATAGCTGGTAACTGAAAGTCAAAAAAAACCTTGTTTTGTTTTCCACTGTGATAGAAAACAATAGATTATGGGAAAGTTCTTCAGAAGGTGATCAGAGGAAAAGTTCACCAGCATCTATCATGGACTGTGTCTCTGTGGCCTGCTGGGATAGGAGGGAGGGACATAAAGGTGTCAGCAGTTGAACTGATACGGTAAATCACAGTAGGGCTAGTAAAGCGCAATGGCAGCCTAGTGTAAATGCCTTCAGACTTCTATTTCTTCTCTGAGGTTGTACTCGGGACACGTCCCCTCTTTGTGACCTTATCTGTGGAGCAGTGGGTTGTGCACTGGTCTCTCCTCTTTAGTTTACGAGGACTAATCCATTTGCAGGTTAATAAAAGGTGAAAAGAACAATCACCAAGGAGCCACCAAAATAAACAAGTAGTACCTTTGACTGCTTAAGGATTCTCGGTTTTCCTCATCAGCATGCTCGGCCCGTCTCCTCTCTCTCCTTCTAAATACTTTGATAATAAGTACATCTGTAAACTGTTGATTAAAAAAAAAAAGTACTAACAGTATGCAAAACAGGAGAACGATAAGACAATTCCATAAAAAGTGGATGGTTCCACTTTCAGGCATGTAACTTGTCTCTGTAAAATGTACTTTTCTGTGTATGTCCCCATGGCTGAAATTTGCAATTTTTTCTAGAAATGCTGACTGATAATCAGTGCATTTCAGTGACCAGCATGCTCCCAGTCCCAGTTAGAGGAAAGGTTCCCTCAGATATGTCACGAATCTGAGCCATTTCATTTCATACAATGAGCAAAAAGGTCACGACATGCCGTTACTTCAAGCAATCTGTTGATAAGATTAATGAACTTTTCTCTTTTACTGCTAGATTTATAATGCATGTGCTAGCTTGCTGCAGTGCTGTAGGCAGCATGATTAACACCAATAATGTATATCTAATACAACGACACCAAAGAGCAAGAGAAGTCGGGACAAGAAGGATGACACTAGGGTGAAAATCACCTGTGTGTTATGCAGCCAGGGCTGTGGTACGGTGCTGGAGCGGTGGGGCTGTTTGCCTCGCTGGTGGTTCCCCTTTGTTCCCACCCTATCTCCTTCCATTCTTGTCAAAGTTAAGGACAATTCACAAAAGAGGAGGCTATTGCCAGGTCAGGGCACAGTTTCCAATTACTCTGTGGTCCCTCGGCTTCCAAGGGAAGCTTTGGAGAGAAGCAGGGTGTTTTATGAGTAGGTGAATGATGTAGACTGGTAAGTAAGAGGAAAAAACCCAACCCTATTCACGCAGACTGGCACTACTATAGCTAGCAGGGCACTATCCAGTCCCCTTCTTCCTTTCCCATAGGATACAGACAGGTTGTTGATTCAGAGAGGCCTAGGTATAAAATAAAGGCTATTAGGTAAAGCATACCACAGCCCCTTGCTTCTTTCAGTCAATTAAGTCAGCAAGCCAAGAAAACCAAGACCTACCATCATTCCACTGCAAATTCAGATCTAATCCTGAAAAGATGTTTGTTCTGCTGACATTTTACACACAAGAGCAATATATTTCTGAGATACAGATATACTAAGTTAATGTTGACCCTATACACCTAAAGCAGAAAGAAAAACTAAGTTGGTGTTCTTCCCTCAAAATAGTGATTCCTGGAGGAAGCTATTTCATTTAAAGCAGCATTAACAAAGATGACTTAACACAGTCTTGGTAGATGTGTGCCTGTGCACATCTCCTCCTTAAACTGCCTCAGCTGTACCTAGACCGCTGCTCAGGACCCAGATCTCCGTATCGACACCGATCTTTTCAGCTCCCAACCACCTCAGAAAGTTACTGACCTGCCTCCTACCCGAAAGAGTGCAAATGGGACTGCCTTTTGGTTACTTTTATCTGTGGAGAGATCCTGTGAGGGGCCCTCACTCTGGAATTTATTCCCCCCATTGCTCGAAAACAGCCTCCAACAATCTTTGACCTTCTGGGTAAGCTGCGAGGCCCAAATCCAAGGATTTGTTTTGGGAGAAGCATAAGAAAGGTTGGCATTTGTGGGTGTGGTAGGAAAGCATGTTGTCAATAGCTGATTTAGTCCTTGGCTTATAATTTTCTCGTGTTGTGGCAGTTAGCCTGTATGGCAGTGTAAACTTAACCCATGGAGACTTAGGCTTTCTTAAATGGTCATAAATTGGGGAAAAAAAAAGCATTGAAATCAACCAGTGTATGAATGATTGTGTGTTTGTGAACAAAATGACCTGGCAAACAAGTACGTCATAAGTCACTTTTGCTAAAATGATCCTTCTAGCCTTGCAAATCACACAAGTTCTGCATGTGTATCTGGGGCACTAACAGCATACACAAGTGAAACAGCCTTGTGGGACTGCTAATAAAGGAACAAGTAACACTTTAATTAACTGAGAATACTTAATATGTTGCCCTGCCTATGTTGCAACTGCAAGGCGAGCTGTAAACACCTATTAAACCAGCACTGTTACGTCCTACTACCAAACTTCTCGTCTGCCACCTTTTAAATATTTTAATCTGAGATTCTTTAAAAGCTGTCTGCGCTGCTTTTACCCTCTGGATGTAAACAGATTTGTTAAATATTTTTTTTCTAACCCACCCACGAAGTTACATTCATTTACATAACTTAATGAAGGCTGCATTATTCATTGAACTTCTCATATAACATTTTTCATAAGACATTATTAAACAAGTGAAGCAAGCCAGTCTAGTAATGAGCCTTCTCTAAACTTGCTGCCAGTTATGTTTCCTTTCTCCTAATCTATCACTCTAATGGTTGCAACTAATAAACTTCTCGAATCTTTTCTGCTAATCTGTATATGTTTTGCACTGCATGCTGGATGTGTAACTTGACAGAGAATTTACAATACAAACCACCTGGCAAACAAAACTATCTGGATTAACAAATGCTATCCAAACTCTTTTTTGTTATAATAGAGAAGACAACTACATGCAACATAGTACCTTTAAGCCATAAATAAAGTAACTAATTTGGGGCTGGAACATACCCTACTGAGCAGTGTGTCCCAGACACAAGATTTGTGACTGCCTTTTATAATTCCAAAAACATTGCCAACATTGCCAGAAGTCAATAGATTGAAGTTTGGTTTACGTGAATGTTCAGCAGAGACACAGCCTTGTATAGGATCCTATAGGCTCGTATAGGATCCTGTTAGACTGTTCTAGGAAAGATGGTATGTAATATTTTTAAGGTAAAGAAATTCTGCAATGGATTGCTTGCACTTGGGCTACTTAATCTGTATTTGGGACTAAGTCAAAAGTAGTTGGATTTTCAGGAAGCCTAAGCAGTGCAGCTCCCTTTGAGACAGATAGCAAATTTTGAGAATTTATACCTCATAAAAATTAATTCTAATGCTTAAAAAAAGAGAAAGGGGTGGATCTAGGGGTCTAATTTTATGTATATTAGTTTTAAATGACTTGGGCATATTCTTTTATCAGCATCCACCCTGAACACCTCTGCCAACATGTAGAATTAACAAAACACAGCAGTGTTCTGTTCTCAAAGATGACTAGACGCAGATTTATAAAAACAGACTTACAGCACTTAGGAAAGCGCCACTTGAAAGTCAAGGATGGAATATTTTACATATTATTTTTTCTTGGTACCTCTCCAAAGGTTACTCTAAATCACTGACCAGAATAAAATAGGAAAACATACGATAAATTGAAATGGGGTAGAAAGAAGGACAACCTTTTTGTCAGCCTCTCATCTTGCAAGGTCCAGGAAAAGAATCCTGTAGTAAAGGCACAAAATAAAATAAAATGTCAGAAAAATAAGTGTGAAACCTTAAGTATACAAGGCTTCAAATGATACTGTCCCTTCAGTAAGTGCTTTTATGAACCAAAAGAAAAAATCCTTTCCTGGTTCAGCTGCTGAAAGTAACATGAAAGTAACATGTCCTAGTGTCACTAGGACAAAATAAATAAATCTGGTCAAATTATTTTTAATCAAGCAATATTTTTTTTATTTCCAATGAGTCTTCAGCATTCATTTGCACATTTTTTCTGTACTCATATAACCATTGCCAAAATTCACTATTACCTGTTCTGACCTTACCTGGAAACACTATTGCCTTTCAATCAGGAATTGATTTATCAAGTAGCATTCCTCAATGTCAATTTACACCAATGTCATTCTTTGATGTCATTTTTATTCAAGAATGGATTTAACTGTGTGTTGTTAAAAGCTGTACATTTAGCATCTCATAGAGACTTCAGAAATTCTAAGCACCAAAGATGCTGCTGGCTGGCAGGAGCTGTTATTCACATGGGTTTAGGAGAAGCGTGGGTTCCAGCAACCCACCTTACCCTCAGAGAAGAACCAGCATGCTACATGTAAACCACGGCTTTTTACTCCAGGACCAAAGCATAGCATGTACCGAATCGTGTGCCTTTTTTTGGAGAGAGACCTAGTCAAAGATTTTTCTTCTAAATGACAGGTTATCGGAGAGGTGGAGTATGAAATACCCCAAACAGTCCCAATTACAAGGAGGGAGGGAGTGCTCCCCACCAAATCTGGCCCTTTAACGTGTTTCAGTCTGTGAGCCGTGGAGCACCAGTCACTTACAGTAACACACGGTAACACTTGCAAAAGGAAAGTTAGAGCATGGCTCTAGGAACTACCTGTTAGCAGCGGAGCAGGCTGGAGCAGCTGCTTCCTCTTCCTGCCTCCTCGGTCTCCGCTGCAGCGCCCAGCACAAACAACGTTCGCGCAGGGAGCTGGAGCGAGGACCTGGTGTGCCTGAAAAACAGTGGGGTTTCTGGTAGATAATTTTTCGGCAAGATCAGTTCCTGGATCCAGCATAATAAAAGGAGCAGGGGCTGGAGGTGCAGGAGCCGGTCAGCCCCTAAACAGCAGCCACAGGCTTAGCAAGTGCCCACACCAGCCGCTGCTGAGCAGGCAAAGCTACATATAATCATACCAGAGCTCACCTGAAACTGGTCTGCAGCCAGCATCTAAGCTGTCAAGATACAGCTGCATAGAGGAGATTAGCAGGGGTTGTAAAACCTGCTCAAGAAGTTGGGCAAATATTTTAGCAATTAACCCACACTGAGCTCCATATTACTGCAGCTACGCTGCTACCATTTCTTGGGATAGCTTGTTTAAAGCTAACTCCGAGATGCCTAAATTACACAGCAGTGACAGAGCATTTAACTACAGAGATAAATTATACAGGGGCAGTGCCTAACATAGGTTATGTTGTCATGATTTACAACAGCTGAGGATGTGCCCCCAGATGTCCAGACAAAATCAAATTAAGTATATGATTTTTTTTCCCAAACATAAAAGCCTTGCAAACTTGACTCAAAAATAAAAAAGGAAACAGAGAAATGCATGTATGACCTTAGACTTATACTGTGAAAGAGTGTTCAGATTCTCCGTATTCTCCAGACAGCAGACAGCACTTAGATTCCCATTCTTTATAAAAACAAAATATAAACTAAAATAATATGAAGACCATGCAAAACGTTCCCACATATAAAAGACTTCAATTAAAAATAAACAAAACATATAAAGAATATCAGCATCGATTTGGATTTGCAGAATGTTGTAATGTTAGGAAGAAAATGTTAATAAGGGATACCAATACAAGAGTCTTGCTGTTCTCCAGACTTCAGACCACCTCCAAATCAGGATCAGGGTTTGCAATTTTCTGCTACTATATTGGTAATAAAGGGGTCTTAAACTGAGATTATTCATCAAATCCGTGAAAAACATAACAGTACAAGAGGTTTGCATAGTAAAAATTATTTAAGGTTTTAAACATTACCAAGAAGACTCAGGCACTATCTAAAAAGAATATCTTTTGTATTTTAAGACTACAAAAAATTGAATATGAAAAAGTCTTGATAGATATGCTCATGTGTAGGTTGTATCTAAGGTCTTACGTTAGAAGCTTATGTATTTAAAATGCTATCTGGAAACACATCAAATGTATTATAGAAACACTCATTTAAAAGAATCCAAAACCTCACAGATGCTATTAAACACCTGCAGTGATTTTGAGCAACTTAACTCCATCCTTAATTTTGACCTTGGGAGAACATAACGAATAAGTGACTCTTTTCCAGGAGCAAACAAAAAACTAAATTAGTCTATATGGTGCTATAAGTGTTCGTGACACTGAATTACATTGGTTTACTTTGTAGATGTTTATAGAACCAGCCTATGTTGTTTGACTTTTAAGGGAAGACTAATAGGTGTAGTGAGGGGGGGGGAGGCGGGGAAGAGCACAAAAAACCTTATGGTTAAGCCAAAACAGGGGTCATGCCTCGGGCATTTTATCTGCCCTGCTTACACACCCCCGGGGAATCGCATCTCAACAGTTGATTCCCTGTTAATCAATTCACATTAGTGCCTGCCTTTTAGTTTTCACTTTGCTGAATTCCAGGAAAGAAGTTCTTAAACCAAATGCATGCTCTATCTCTGACCTAGTCAGAGCTGTCACATTTCAAGAAGAAATCACAGCAGATTTTATTTGCTCTACCAGCCGATAAGAGACACCTTCGTAAGTAAAGATTCATAGCCAGCAGACTCAACACAGAACAAGATCCAGTGGTCTGTTTATACGGGTCAGCAGTAATATCGGAGGAGAGGACCTTTATGGAATTTTTTTTTCCTCAACCTATTTTCTCTAGCTACAGAGAAAGACTCATGTTACACGTTATTCTGCTTCCCTTTACTTTCTATTTACTATGGCTCAAGATTATGTGCTTGATAAGGAGACCTGTAGCACTTGCTATCACTCCATACCGTTTTCAGTGAGCGTGTATGTTTTTGCACTGCTCTTGCCACTTACAGGCTAAAACTTAAAACAATTTACTATTCACAAGTGAGAACCACATTGGGGGTGGGAGGCAGGGGGGAGTAATGAGCATAGGAATAGTGAATAGCTCATTCACAAAAGCAGATCTGACTTTACCTCCAAACCCTTTAGACCCATTAGTTAAGCTCCTCTCTAGCATACATGCAGATCTTCATACAGAGGATCATCAAAAATAAACTTTATTATCAAACTTAAAATTCACACATTAAACATAAGATCTAGACACAAATAATACTGAAAACATTCTCAGACAATAACCATTTTAGGTTCATTCACAAAAGCAGATCTGACTTTACCTCCAAACCCTTTAGACCCATTAGTTAAGCTCCTCTCTAGCATACATGCAGATCTTCATACAGAGGATCATCAAAAATAAACTTTATTATCAAACTTAAAATTCACACATTAAACATAAGATCTAGACACAAATAATACTGAAAACATTCTCAGACAATAACCATTTTAGGTAATTTGGATGAGTAGCTAGTTACCATTGTTTCAAATGCCTGTAAGAATATTTTTTAATACATACACCATTGTGAAATGTCTTCAAATGCTTAGCTGGCCAGCTTTCAATAAGATTTTTAAATAGGGGGAAACATTTCTATAGAAATAACATTATCTAATTATGAATCAGAGACCCATAATTGTAGTGCTTGGGGGAAAAAGTATCATAGCCTTTTGAAATATTTAGAAGACATAAATAACTATTGTACATTTACAAGTTTAAATATTTAAAGGCCTTTGTTACTATAAAAAGTTGCTATGTACACGTTAGATGCTATATAGAAATCCAGCCAGAGGCAAGCATTGAGCTCTCAGATTTGGCCGCTGAAACCTATGAATTTGGTAGGCAGATTGTCCACGGGGTACACTATGGGGCCCGTTTTCATTGTAGGAGGTCCATTCAGCAGCTGCCAGTCACAGCTCCGAGCCAACTCCACTGTAAATATTTTTAGAAGGACTTTTGCAAACTCTTTGCCCACGCAGCTCCTCAAGCCCCCACCGAAAGGAATGAAACTGAACCTAGAGGAATCCTCTGGAGATGGAGACATGAAGCGGTCCGGGTTAAATTCATCCTTGTTGGTGAAGAGATCTGCCACATCGTGGGTATCACAGATACTGTAGATAACATTCCAACCTTTAGGGATCTGGTAACCCTATCAAAAGAAGAGAAAGGAGACATGATGCGCCTTGCTGTGTTAAATAAGGTGAAGTGTCAGCACAGGACATGTCGGTGCACCCCACCTCCCCTCCTGGCTTCCTGCAGGTCACGCTAAGGCAGATAGGCTACGTGAATGCACTAGTACTTTGCAGCTGCACTGAGGAGTCGAGCCCAAGCCCTGCTTACGTTTAGCTCAAGGGTCTTGAGTGCAACTCGAAATCCTCCAGGAACAGGAGGGCTCAGCCTGAGGGTCTCTTTGATGACACAGCCCGTGTACTTCAGCTGCTCCAAGATCTCCATGTCCAGCTGCTTCTCTTGGCTGGGACTGCACAGTAACCCCTAGAAAGGAAGATGCTGCCATGACTTTTATGGAGCAGGTGGCCAGGGCTCCCGGCACTGCAAAGCAGCTGCCCCTCAGCAAGTGGTGTTTTCCTGCCACCCCTTAAAAGAAGGGCACCACCTGGGTCGAGGGGAGCCCTGTCTGGGACACCTCTCCTGGAGGTACCTTCCCACTGCCCGCTCCTGTGAAATGGCTCTGGGGGAGACACTTACCTTCACCTGCAGCTCTTTCCTCACTTTCTGCAGGACATCGTGGTGGAGCCCTAGGAAGGCGATCAGCGACGTGGCAGCGCTAGCAGTGGTTTCGTGGCCCCCAAACAGCAGCTCTGTGGCAGACTCCTTCAGCTCCTTATGCACAGGACAGAAGAACACAAAACAGGTCTTGAATATAGTATCTCCACCAAACCCATTCCACCACCACATCGCTGTGCATCACTCCCAGGCTGGAGCAGACACCCAGGGGCCAGGATGGGGGTACCACTTATGCTCCCTGGGGACATGACCCTGGTCCTGTGCTCCCATCCAACAGCCTGGTTGCAGCCTCTGCACCCCAGTGCACTACACAAGCTGGTTTATTGCATGGGGAGAGGGGGCTGAGCCTCCTGCTCTCTCCTTTTGGCTCCAAAAAATAAGCATGCTGCTGACAGAGAGGCTGGGGGAAGGGGACGGACCTGGCCTTGGGGAACCTCACCTGCATGTTGAGCTGCTCCCCATTGCCCTGTGTGTGCTCCATCAGCAGCTGCAGCGCATCCTTGTAGCCACCCTCAGGCTCCTTGCGGGCCATCTTGGCACGGATGTTCTCCTCGATCTTGGCATGGATGATGTTGCGTGCCCGCAAGCCCTGGCCAGGCAGCAGGGAGAGCAACGTGGGACTTAGGCCAATACTGCCATCCCTCCCATCCATTCCCTGCTGCCCTGGCTGCAGGGGCACCCCTCTCCTCCCGGCCCGCCAGGAGCCTTACCCGGTAGAGTCCGCTGAAGGGCACATCGATGGGGAGGGAGAAGAGGTTGCGGATCATCTCCTCGAAGGCTTCCACCAGCTGCTGCTCGCCATCGGGGCTGGCCTGGCAGGGCTGAAAGCCCAGCAGGATCCTCATGGCGATGCGAAACATGAGGCGTTTCACCTCAGGGTACACCAGCAGGCAGGGCCCGGCGGTGCCCAGCCACTGTGCCAGGCAGGCGCTCACCTCCTCCTGGATGACGGGCACGTAGTGCTGCAGGGCGTCCCGGGAGAAGGCCCGCATGATCACCTGCCCAGGGGGGACGAGGAGGAGGAGGAGGAGGAAGGGGATACAGGCTCAGCCGCCGCGCCTGGGGCGGCCGCGCCCGCTCCCCGCCCGCCGTCGGGGCCGTACCTTTTTGCGGTGCTTGTGCTGCCCGTTGTGGAGGTTGGAGAGGCAGCCCGGGCCAAGATGGTGCGAGGCCGGCCACTGCACGGAACGGAGCACGGAGACGAGCCGGTGCTCGCCCAGCAGGATGTGCCGCACGTTCTCGGCGCCCATCACCCGCACCGTGGGGCGCCCGAAGAGGTGAGTCTTGTAGATGAAGCCGTATTTCCTGCGCTTCATCTGCAGGAATTTCCGCCTCTGGGCAGGGGAGGGGGGGAAATAATAAAGTAAATTTAAAAAAGGAGGAGAGGAAGGGGCAGGGAGAGCAGCTCTTTCCCACCTGGGCACGGGAGCCCGGCGAAGCCGCTGCTTATCCCCCTCCCCTGCAGCCAGAGGAGGAGCCGGGGCGCTTCTCCACTCCCCGCGGCATCGCCTCGCCTTACCTGCAGCACCATCTGCAGCGTCTCCCCGAAGAAGGGGAGCCCCATGGTGCCCGGGGGCAGCGGGAGCGGGCAGCTGGGGTCGCGGCCGCTCACGCAGTACAAGTTCCAGAGCTTGACGGCGGCTAGAAAGAGCAGAAGGGGCAGCAGGAAGGTGCACAGGGCGCTGGCGACCAGGGCGGAGAAGCCCATGGCTGGGGAGCGAGTCCAGCCCGGCCCCCCGGGAGCTCCGAGTGCGTGGGCGGAGGAAAGGTGCTGCCGGGCGCGGCGGCAGCGGCTCGCTCCCCGCCGCACCGCGCTCCGGCTGCGGGACGCCGCCGACAGCCGACA